>NC_060193.1:32575870-32698370 GCF_021184085.1 Oncorhynchus gorbuscha | reverse complement strand
CACAGGAAATGGCTAATGGGAAAGTCCTCATTAAGTCCTTTTGGAGACATGAAGCCATCCAACTCTCAGTCAGAACACGTTCAGTCATTGCCGGTTTCTTGCTCCAAACACACCAGCACTACCACACCATGCCAGTAACACGCAGAAATGGTATCACTTAACATGCAATGTGCTTAACTCCCAGGGTGCAAGAGTAGAACTATAGAAGAGGATGAGAAGAGCGGGGACGGAGGAGAGGGGGAAAGAGGAGAAGAGGAGAGAGCACTGCGTTGAATTCTAAGCATGACAGGCAATCAAGAGAAAGAACAAAAAACCTTAGTCGCATTACAGTACTTCGAAATTACCACTTAATTTGATTCAATGCTTTAGTGTCTTCATTTTCTATTCTTGCAGTGTGTGTGTGTGTGGGTGGGTGGGTGGGGGGGTTCGCGAGTGTTGTGGGTGGAACAGCGAATTCGTATAGAGTTATAGGATTTTCCAATAAAGATATGCATATCCCTTAGAGGTTTTAGGCTATCCATTTGGTAGTGAGAGAGAAAGAAGACCATAGTGGGTTTCTATGCGCATTATTAAAGGGGCAGTAATAAATGGCTTCCTGTCTACCCCTTTGATGAATCATCTCTCTGTCTCATAGAGAAGAAGACATATGACCACGATGAGGTGAAGATAGGCAGAGAAAGAGGGAAGGAGGCCAGCTCGGCTGACAAATATCCGACGACGTGCTCTGAGGATGATTCGACATGTTCTTAAAGAAGGGATGAGGAAGCGTGAAGTTGGCGAGGGTTAGTGGTTAACAGGATTTAAGGAACACACAAACACGCACAGACATGCCACACAAGCACACATGATTTCTGTCAACTTTACGATTCTCTTGCATGTATGCGTGTGTTTTTTCTTAAGAACCCTCAAATATGAATGGGCATATGGTTTCTAGCAAATGCTCATTATAACAATTTTTTCTTCAGGGAGAATTTAGAAAACTTTCAATGCTACTATTCCTGTCTTGGGAAAAAAAATACATAAAATTATTTAAAGGCAGCAACTATTATAAACCCACATGTATGTTTAATATTCTACACATGATATTTTAACCTACATACAGCACAAACAATTGTGCTAGCTTGCTAGGTAACTAGAGCCAGTGGTATGCCTTTGCTTTGGACAATTTAGGGGACATAGTTAACTAAGCTGGAACTTACTGAATATCTACACTAAGTAGCTCTGTGTTTCTGCCAATCCCTCTGCATCACAAAGACATCGTGTTCAGACCGGAAGGCGTTATCTGCTGCAGTCACTAACGCTAACTCTTTGCCCTGCAATCAGCCTGTGCTAGCCTAGCACTAAAACATTTGCTGCACTTTAAGTCTGAAAGAGGGAGGAAGCGAGGCTTATCCTGCTAGCTTTACCGTAGTGGGAAGAACATGTTCCTATCCCTGGCCTTTATTGCCAAGCAGCACTCACCTATCATGCATTCATTTTAGTGAAGGGAAAAAGATTCCACGGTGCATTAGTGAAGAGATTTATTGATGGCTTTGCGCCTGCAATGGGGCAGGTGCTCTCAGGTACTTATGAAAAGCCCGACCCCACCACCCTACGCCTTGACAGATAAGGTGGGAGAACACAACGTTCTGTCAAGGTTATTCAATCATTGCGTGAACGTTCTGGGTAACTTCTTCTGTCTTATCAGGGGAGCAGTAAGCAGTCTCCTCAGAGACTTTGAAAGCTAGCACAGGATGATAGAAGAAACGCTCTTATGTCCACGTTAACATCGAATGGAGACAGATGGAAATCACAGTTTATATGGGCAAACTAATCCCTCTCAATGGAGTTTGCGTATTTATTCAGTTAGCATGAAAACATTAATAATACTATTGTTTATCTATATGACCCCCCCATGTCTATTTGGCTACATAAGGAAGACGCATTTATTCATATAACCTGTCATTAGGAATCTAATCGGTAATAAATACAATTCAACATAAGAGCTAGGACACAAACAAATATTGCGCAACAAAAACCAACATGGCTGCCATGATAAGCTCATCTGCCTCCTCTCCCTCTTCCCCTCCCTCCAACTCCTCTTTCTTCTGCTCGATGTGAGCCCATTTAGTTCCAGCCCAAGTGAGATTCATTGAAAGAGATCGCCCCATAAACATGCCACGTTATTCCCCTACGATCCCGAAACACGCTAAACAAAATACAGATAAATCCCTGTCACCCCACCAGGGCCGAGCAAGCACACAACACATGCCTACCCAACCCTAAATTCATCAGTCAGTCTGGAACCAAAGTGAAAGTTAAAACAATCCACCACTATTTTTTTCACACCAAAAAACAATGGGAGGCTGTCCACAATGGTTTTCTGCTGAATTTTTGATTTTATGGGCTACTAGTAAGTTTGTTCAAATGATAATGCATATACATTATCTATGTGGTATCCTGTATATTTTCTATGCTAATGTATAGTATTAATGCTTACATATAGCTCTTGAAGTGGTCCTACTACTAGGCTAGGAGAACTTAAAATCCCAATGCTCAGCCCACCCTAGCCAGCCACTCCATCACCTCTCACCCGTTCTCCCAAGGCTCCAAACATAACCACGGTCTTCCTCTTATTCCTTTCTCCAACGGAAATTGATCTAAGAGAGCGGCATATCGTCTCTCAATCTCTGCTCAATGCATTTTCATTGTATTAGGGCCTAAGTACGAGATTAGCGCTTAAATCTGGCCCGAGAATAGTGATCTGAGCACGGCCATGGCATATTAAATTGATGTGGATCCTAACACAGGGCTGAAGTGAAAAGCCGGCTCTGATCCCCCAAGATAATGACAGTCGGGTTCCTTTCTTTGGGTTGGTTTCTCACAGTTTGGAGGAGAGAGAATAAATCATTGATGTGTTAAAACTATTTATTCCTTCTCTAAATATGTGGAAATGGTGGATATGGTTTCTAGCAAATTGATTTTGTTCCTTTCCCTAGTGGGAAGAGAGGCGGGTTGGGTTCTCAGATGGAGTTGTCTACTGTGAAGCTGGTAAAATAAATTGGAAAGGGGAAGGATAAGAATTCACACTTTCTTTCTTAGATTGGACGGATTTCAGTCACAAACTGAGCTTTGGAACAGAATCTATTATGGGCTGTTGTTTGTCCTACATCTATGAGACTTGTTGCAGTTTTGCCACATAGCAAACAAAAGTGTGCTATTGTTATATTAAAATGACATCCTCTCAAGAGAGAAGCTCAACAGCTCACAAATAAAAAGAGGTCGCAAAATATAAACTCTTAAAAATCCGGGACATGGTTCTCGAGTCAAATTTCATAGAGTACAGTATATCTTCCAAGTCACATAGGCACATTTTATACATTAATCATAATCATATAAGGATGCATTTCTCATATCACTGCACAACAGAGAGAGAGCATTCTGCTATTCTCTCTTTCATTTTGGAAAATTATAGGGAACAACATATAGCGTTGTCTTTGAAAGCTCCTCCTGAAAAACTGTATGATTACTTTGAGGATTTCTTTTAAATTCAGAAAGGATTTTTGCAAAAATGTAATCTCAATGATATTCAACTCAGCATGGAAAGAATTTGGGAAAATGTAACTTTGTTCCAACTGAGCAAGTTTTACCACAAGTCAGAGACCACGATGATGACACAGTAAATGTATTTGATGGATCGCAGGAAAGGAGCAGGAATAGGCTTTTGAAGGCTACAGTCCAAGCTATGTCTTCCAATGTTGCGAGTGTGTTACTGATGTTAGGCTTTGTTACTTTGGTCCCAGCTCTCTGCAGGTCATTCACTAGGTCCCCCCGTGTGGTTCTGGGATTTTTGCTCACCGTTCTTGTGATCATTTTGACCCCACGGGGTGAGATCTTGCGTGGAGCCCCAGATCGAAGGGGATTATCAGTCTTGTATGTCTTCCATTTCCTAATAATTGCTCCTACAGGTGATTTCTTCAAACCAAGCTGCTTACCTATTGCAGATTCAGTCTTCCCAGCCTGGTGTAGGTCTACAAACAGGTGCCATTAATACAGGTAACGAGTGGAGGACAGAGGAGCCTCTTAAAGAAAAAGTTACAGGTCTGTGAGAGCCAGAAATCTTGCTTATTTTCCACCATCATTTGAAATACATTCATAAAAAATCCTGCAATGTGATTTTCTGGATTTGTTTTTCTCATTTTGTCTGTCATAGTTGACGTGTACCTTTTTAAGTTGCGAGAACTTTTGCTCATTTATATATCATTCATATATCTTTATGTACATATTCTTTATCCCCTAACACTTGTGTCTATAAGGTAGTAGTTTTGGAATTGTTAGCTAGATTACTTGTTGGTTATTACTGCATTGTCGGAACTAGAAGCACAAGCATTTCACTACACTCGCATTGACATCTGCTAACCATGTGTATGTGACAAATAACATTTGATTTGATTTGAACTTGCACAATTGGTGGTTGACTAAATACTTTTTGCTCCACTGTATATACTGTACTGTATATACAGTACCAGTCAAAAGTTTGGACACATCTTCTCATTAAGGGTATTTCTTGGTACAGTTGAATTGTTATATTGGAACAGCTATTGGACTGTGCAGACTAGATAGAGTTTACCGATCTGTGATAACCTTTACAGCCAAATGGCAACTGAATCAGTAACTACAGTACCAGCCAAAAGTTTGGACACACCTAGTCATTCAAGGGTTTTTCTTTATTTTTACTATTTTATACATTGTAGATTAATAGTGAAGACATCAAAAATATGAAATAATACATATGGAATCATCTAGTAACCAACAAAGTGTTTTATACGTTTTATAGTTGAGATTTTTCCAAGTAGCCACGTTTTGCCTCGATGACAGCTTTGCACACGCTTGGCATTCTCTCAACCAACTTCATGGAATGTACTTCAATTAACAGGTGTGCCTTGTTAAAAGTTAATTTGTGGAATTTATTTCCTTCTTAATGCATTTGAGCCAATCAGTTGTGCTGTGACAAGGTAGGGGTGGTATACAGTGCCTTGCAAAAAATATTCATCCCCCTGGAGTTTTTCCTATTTAGTTGCATTACAGCCTGTAATTTTTAAATATTTTTATTTGGATTTGGATTTGAAGTTATGAACATATACAAAATAGTCCAAATTGGTGAAGTTAAATGAAAAAAGTAACTTGTTTCAATGAATAAAAAAACGGAAAAGTGGTGCATGCATATGTTTTCACCCCCTTTGCTGTGAAGCCCCTAAATAAGATATGGTGCAACCAATTACCTTCAGAAGACACATCATTAGTTAAATAAAGTCCACCTGGGTGCAATCTAAGTTTCACATGATCTGTCACATGATCTCGGTATATATACACCTGTTCTGAAAGGCCCCAGAGTCTGCAACACCCCTAAGCAAGGGGTACCACCAAGCAAGCGGCACCATGAAGACCAAGGAGCTGTCCAAACAGCTCAGGGAGAAAGTTGTGGAGAAGTACAGATCAGGGTTGGGTTAAAAAAAAACATCTGAAATGTTGAACAGCCATTAAAGCACAATTCAATTCATTATTAAAAAATGGAAAGAATATGGCACCACAACAAACCTGTCAAGAAAGGGCCGCCCACCAAAACCCACAGACCAGGCAAGGAGGGCATTAATCAGAGAGGCAACAGAGAGAACAAAGATAACCCTGAAGGAGCTGCAAAGCTCCACAGCGGAGATTGGAGTATCTGTCCATAGGACCAATTTAAGCCATACACTCCACAGAGCTGGGATTTACAGAAGAGTGGACAGAATAAAAGCCATTGCTTAAAGACAATAAGCAAACACTTTTCCTCTTCGCCAAAAGGCATGTGGGAGACTCCACAAACATATGGAAGAAGGTACTCTGGTCAGATTAAACTAAAATGGAGCTTTTTGACCGTCAAGGAAAACGCTACGTCTGGCACAAACACAACACTTCTCATCACCCAGAGAACACCATCCCCACAGTGAAGCATGGTGGTGGCATCATTATGCTGTGGGGATGTTTTTCATCGGCAGGGACTGGGAAACTGGTAAGAATTGAAGGAATGATGGATGGCACTAAATACAGGGAAGTTCTTGAGGGAAACCTGTTTCAGATTTGAGACTGGGACTGAGGTTCACCTTCCAGCAGGACAATGACCCTAAGCAATACAGCGAAAGCAACACACAAGTTGTTTAAGGGGAAACATTTAAATGTCTTAGGAATGGCCTAGTCAAAGCCCAGACCTCAATCCAATTGAGAATCTGTGGTATGACTTAAATATTTCTGTTCACCAGCAGAACCAATCCAACTTGAAGGAGCTGGAGCAGTTTTGTCTTGAAGAATGGGCAAAAATCCAAGTGGCTAGATGTGCCAAGCTTATAGAGACACATGGCAAGAGACTTGCAGCTGTAATTGCGGCAAAATGTGACTCTACAAAGTAATTTACTTTTGGGGGTGTGAATAGTTCTGTTATTTAGTTTTATTTCTTGCTTGTTTCACAAAAAATATTTTGCTTCTTCAAAGTGGTAGCCATGTTGTAAATCAATGTAAAACAAATGATACAAACGCCCCAAAAATCCCATTTTAATTCCAGGTTGTAAGGCAACAAAATAGGAAAAATGCCAAGCGGGGTGATTACTTTCGCAAGCCACTGTACAGATGATAGCCAGATTTGGTAACAGACCAAGTCTATTATGGCAAGAACCGCACAAATAAGCAAAGACAAATGACAGTCCATCATTAATTTAAGACATGAAGGTCAGTCAATCTGGAAAATGTCAAGAACTTTGACATTTTCTTCAAGTGCAGTCACAAAAACCATCAGGCGCTATAATCAAACTGGCCCCAAAATCACCAAAGGACGGGAAGACCTCCTGCAGGGGATACGTTTATTAGAGTTTCTAGCCTCAGAAACTGGAGCCCAAATAAATGCTTCAAGTAACAGACACATCTCAACATCAACTGTTCAGAGGAGACTGTGTGAATCAGGCCTTCGTGGTCGAATTGCTGCAAAAAACACTACTAAAGCACACCAATAATAAGAAGAGACTTGCTTGGGCCAAGAAACACGATCATTTGACATTAGACCGGTGGAAATCTGTCCTTTGGTCTGATGAGTCCAAATTGGATATTTTTGGTTCCAACCGCCGTGTCTTTGTGAGACGCAGAGTAGGTGAAACGGATTATCTCCGCATGTGTAGTTCCCAACGTAAAGCTTTTCTCCAGGCCCATCCCTTAGTTTATTTACCAAAAACAGAGTCGGGGCGACTATTTTGATGTTGTTTCATCTGTGGATTTGCTCTTTAAACAGCTATCTATTTTCAAGATATCGAAGTGTGACCAACAAAAAAAGTAAACAATAGGCCTATAGAGTAAATGCAGCAAATGGCATTCATTTTTTCACATGTAAATAGCACTTTTCAGTAGTGCTCAAAGCATGCCATTCCATGAGCGCATCATTTATTTTTCAACTCGAATCAATGAGCCCAATTGGTCCTCCATGACAACAAAATAAGTCCTTAGTTTTGGGGTTATGCTCAGGTAAAACAATTTGGCTGGTCTATACTTCCATATTTCCAAGTCCTATTCTTGAAGATCATGGAATGACTGGAGTTCTGAGACTTTGGTTTTTAATGTAAAGAAATCATTTAATCGTATTATTATTTGTAGTGGAAAGCGATGGGTTAGAAGAAGCCTACATAACCAACCAATAAAGTAGAATTTAACATCCATATATGGCCAGCTATATAAACTTAATTTATCCTGCAATAGATGTCAATCAATTGGTAGCATACATTTGTGTCTTCTTCTGTAACGATGTGCGCTGAGAGTCGGGAAGCAAGTACAGGGAGTGAAAAATTTAAAAATAAACACGAAAAACAAGCAATGCACCGACATGAAACAGAGTCAATAACACCTGAGGAAAGAACCAAGGGGAGCGACATATATAGGGAAGATAATCAAGGAGGTGATGGAGTCCAGGTGAGTGTCATGAGGCAGCCTGATGACCTAGATGCCGGAGAGGGAGTATACGTGACATCTTCTAGGGGAATGTAATCTAAAAGTAACTGAATGGAATTAGATTACATTAATGAGTTTGGGTATTCCAGAAGTTAAGTTACTGATTACAATTTTGGACAGGTAACCCTTTTAGAGAGTAACCTCACCAAAATTCATGAAACCGAACAGGCATCCTATACAATGTGTATTACCGCCATCCAACATGCCTAAATGTAGCCCAGAATGTTACAGCAACTAAATGTTACTGCCTTTCTATAACAATATATGTCTCTTCAAGTCAGCATTAAACCTGATGATGGGGCGGCAGGTAGCCTAGTGGTTAGAGCATTGGACTAGTAACCAAAAGGTTACAAGAACAAATCCCCGAGCTGACAAGGTAAAATTCTGTCGTTCTCCCCCTGAGCAAGGCAGTTAACCCACTGTTCCTAGGCTGGCTGTCATTGAAAATGAGAATTTGTCCTTAACAGACTTGCCTAGTTAAATAAAGGTAAATAAATATTTTAAAAATACTAATGACAGAGGCAGAAGCATGTATTTTGAGTACCAGTACTTGCCCTTTTACATTGTTGCAATATTGGCTGAATGTATTCTGAAGGTTAAAGGGTTGGGTTATTATATAATTGCTATACCGTATCAGTCAAAACACTGGTAAGATATCAGAGATCAGGTGCTTCAATAAAATAAGTTTCAGAGAGTCAAGAAAAATTGGACAAAACTACTGGGGCGATACACAAGGTCAATATATTTGGAGGTGGAGGTTAATACCTTTATACATCTGCTCTGTTCTAAATGTCATCAGCCTAAGCCTGTTTACAAGTGAGCAGATTGATAAATGCTCAGAGATTGTTTATAGAGATTGTTTATCTAGTGTTAGTAGGAGAGAGCTAAGCTGAGCCCTTCCAGCTCAGCGACATCTTTGGGGAATCTGTCCATGGCCATGAGGTGTGCCCTCGCATCCCTTGTCCCGAGGAATATATCAGTGGATGCAATGAAATTACTTTAATCTGTAAACTGCTTCCTTCTGTGGCTTGTCAGTCTCAGGGTGAAATTGCATTTTTTCCCCCTCCCTTTCTTTCTCCTGTACCCGTTTCCTTCTCTTTCACTTTATTTCTCTGTTCTTCTTCTTCACCTCCACGTAAATAGTGTTTTGATAGAAAAGCTCCCCGCCATGAGAAAAAGAAGAAACATATGTGCGGCTGAGATCATGAATATGGATGGATATTGTTTTTATTGATTTCCATTGGTTGAGGAGCTCATGATGGACAATCTACATTCATCATGGCAAGTTATTGATTGGTCAGCTTGGAGAATGGCCAAGGAGGGGGCACAGGGGGGTCAAGCAGATGACAGAGTTTGTTGGAATCAGGCCCACTGCGAATACAAAAACAACCATGAACTCTGACTGGCAATTAGCGCATGAAATGCAGCTAACACTCTCAAGACATGACCAAGTTTGCAGTTGAGTGTGCCCTGTAACAAGCATGTCTGTATCAAGCATCAAGCCTGACATCAAGCCTGCCTAGTAAATACATATATAATAAGTGTAGCTGGAATTAACTCCTTTGTTAGAATAGGACTACAGTGTATTTGTAAAGATTGTAGAGCGTGGTAAGAACTCTATAATGGTAGGCTTACGTTCTGGTGTCCTCTGTAGCTAGCCTTCAGCAAGACCAAATACATTGAATGTAACTACAAGCAATAACTTCCAAGAGTTTGCATTGGTTTAGCTTCAACATCCATAGATATATAAACAATGCATATAAAACGTGATCCCGTCATGATGGTCTATCCGTATGTTCTATCACTCCCCTGGATTTATTAAGGAACAAGCTCAGAACACTCCAAGATAGGTGAGACAGATGACTGGTGAACCCCCGCAAGGATTAAATCATTACAGCCTCCTTCCCCTGGATGTGTGACAGGATCAGCAATATTTCACACTGACAGAAGGACCCAACAGCAGGTGTCCACAAACAAGCTCGACTCCACATTTTATTTATTTGTTTTCCTTCCTTTCTCGTTGCATTCTAGGGTTGCCAGATCAAAAATATCTTGAAATCAAAGCAACCCATATTTTCCCTCCAAAACAAAAGTAAATCAGAAAATTCACCACATAAGATGTGAGATGATCTGATTGTACGAAAGCTCAACAGTTAAAATTGACAGTATTAATCTGCATGCAAGCTGAAGGTGAGAGTAATTTCTGCTCTGCTGGTAGTAATGGGTCCTTGCTTCAGTAAGTGCCTCCACTAGACAGAGGAAGTGTTTAAAATGCTACACGAGTCCCTCAACCCCCCTCCTCTCTCTCTCTGCCTCTTGCTGATGTACGCAGTAGAGACACCGTTAAGACTCAGATTCAGTTGATCGAATCCATTTGTAGCAGTTTCATACCTCAAACCCCTGCCGTTGGATAATACAGTACCGTATTGCGCAACAGTTTGCTTGCGCCACACAAAACAAACAAGCTCAATCTGACTACTCTAGTCTAATACATTTGATTCCTTTCATTTACATTTACATTTAAGTCATTTAGCAGACGCTCTTATCCAGAGCGACTTACACCCCACCCGTGTTTTACTTATTTTTTATTCAGGGCAGAGCTCCTTTTTATGGGCACATGAATAGTGCATTGGCCCTAACTGCGAGCGCTTCACAAAAGACACGGAAGGCTTGAAAGCCTAAATTTGCCTCGTGGGCGAAGGACTCCGTTCATCTCCCTGACTTTCACCTTTTCCGTCATGGAAATGAAAGGAGGTGGAAGTAACAGGTCTGTCTTTGGCAATAAGTCTGACTCAGTTGTTCTCAAGACAATCAGGGCGCATTAGCTTTGGAATGCAATGACATGGAATGATGTTTGCTGACATAGAGCATGCTAAATCATTTGGCCCGAGGGGAGACCATAGTCTTTTGTTTTGTGCAAGGTGAAGGATGAGGACAGAACATCTCTCCTTGGTTGGCCTAGAAACCACATTTCAGATTTGTGTTACTACAGTGCCTTGAAAAGGTATTCACTCCCCTTGGCATTTTTCTTATTTTGTTGCATTTACAACCTGTAATTTAACCTCTTGAAGCTAGGGGGCACTATTTTTATGTTTGGAAAAATAACATTCCCAAAGTAAACGGCCTATTTCTCATGACCAGATGCTAGAATATGCATATAATTGACAGATTAGGATAGAAAACACTCTAAAGTTTCCAAAACTGTAAAAAAAACATTGTCTGTGGGTATAACAGATCTGATATTGCAGGTGAAAGCCTGAGGATAATCCAATCAGGAAGAGCCTATTATTTTGAAACCTCTGTGTCCCTATGCATGCCTGTCCTCCATTTAAAGGGATATCAACCAGATTCCTATTGCTGTGGCTTGTCTAAGGTGTCAACAGTCTTTAGACATGGTTTCAGGCTTTTATTTTGAAAAATGAGCATGAAGGATCACATTGCGTAAGTGGAGAGGTGGGGGCTCTCAGAGTGAGATGGTGCACAATTGAGTGAAGTGGACATTGTTCCTCCCGCTGTTATGGAAAAAGCTACACACTCGGTTGATATATTATCGAATATGTATATTTTTTTAAAGGTCGGGGAGAAAGTTGTGGAGAGGTACAGATCGGGTTTGGGTTATGAAAAAACATCTGAAACTTTTAACATCCCATGGAGAACCATTAAATCCATTATTAAAAAATTGAAAGAATACAGCACCACAACAAACCTGCCAAGAGAGGGCCACCCACCAAAACTCGCAGACCAAGCAAGGAGAGCATTTTTCAGAGAGGTAACAAAGAGATTAAAGATAACCCTGAAGGAGCTGCAAAGCTCCACAGCGGAGATTGGAGTATTTGTCCACAGGACCACTTTAAGCCGTACACTCCACAGAGCTGGGCTTTACGGAAGAGCGGACAGAAAAAAGGCATTGCTTAACCTCTTGCTTAACCTCACGCAGGCGTCCCATCTAGAGCTCTGGAAAGGCAAATGCGCTACGCTAAATGCTAATAGTATTAGTTAAAACTCAAACGTTCATTAAAATACACATGCAGGGTATTGAATTAAAGCTACACTCGTTGTGAGTCGGCGCTCCAAATGTATCATTATGCCTCCTCTATCTTGGAGTCAACAGAAACCCAAAATTAACACATAAATATTCCCTTACCTTTGCTGTTCTTCCATCAAAAGACCTGGAAGGGATTATACTTACCAAAACAGCGTTTAGTTTTCAAGTCTGCGTCTTTCGGTTCTCAAAATAGCCACATTTCGGTCGAAATGTAAGCAAAATTCAAGTGGATACGCACCAAAACGTCGAAAATATATATTATATGTCGAGTAAAATTGTCAAACTATGTTCATAATTAAGCTTTAACATGTTATGAAGGTGTACAGCAATTGTGAGGACGAAGCGAAACACACACGTCTTTCGATCCTGAAGAAAAGAGAGAGCGGGAGCAGAGCGCGCATAATCGTACACTTTTTTTTTCGCGTGACCGAGACCTTTCGGCACGCTCAACGTCTCGTGAGCGCGCGATTCTCACAATGAGAAGCCCCATCGAAAGCAGGCTTCGCGCTGAACACGAACAGACTGTTCTCAGAACGGTAGTTGTTTGGGAAGTGCGTATACGATGACGTCAAAGTTGGGCCAACTTTTTCCATGACAAGAGAGACTTTGGGAGAATGCATGCCCTGAGACTTCTGCTTTACATAGAGACAAAATTTAAATGGTTTTAGAAGCTTTAGAGTGTTTTCTATTCGATGATATTTTTATATGCATATATTAGCAACTTTTGACAAAAATGTATCCTGTTTTATATGGGTACCCAATTCCTCCAGAAGGGGCAGTAAACAGGGGTAGGCTTAACAGGTTAAAGAAAAAAATAAGCAAACGCGTTGTGTTCGCCAAAAGGCATGTGGGAGACTTCCCAAACATATGGAGAATGTATTCTGGTCAGATGAGACTCAAATTAAGCTTTTTGGCTATGTCTGGCACAAACCCAATACCTCTCATCACCTGGAGTACACATCATGCAACATCATGCTGTGGGGATGTTTTTAATCGGCGGCGACTATGAAACTGGTCAGAATTGAAGGAGTGATGGATGGTGCTAAATACAGGGAAATTCTTGTGGGAAACCTGTTTCAGTCTTACAGAGATTTGATACTGGGACAGAGGTTCACTTTCCAGCAGGAAAATTACCCTAAGCATACTGCTAAAGCAACAAACGAGTGGCTTAAGGGGAAACCTTTAAACGTCTTGGAATGGCCCAGTCAAAGCCCAGACCTCAATCCAATTGAGAATCTGTGGAATGACTTAAAGATTGCTGTACACCAGCAGGAACCCATCCAACTTTAAGGAGCTGGTGCAGTTTTGCCTTGAAGAATGGGCAAAATCCCAGTTGCTAGATGTGCCAAGCTTATAGAGACGTATCCCAAGAGTCTTGCAGCTGTAATTGCTGCAGAAAATATCTCTACAAAGTATTGACTTTGGGGGGTGAATAGTCATGCACGCTCACGTTTTCAGTTTATTTGTCTTATTTCTTGTTTGTTTCACAA
This sequence comes from Oncorhynchus gorbuscha, assembly GCF_021184085.1. Classification (NCBI taxonomy): domain Eukaryota; kingdom Metazoa; phylum Chordata; class Actinopteri; order Salmoniformes; family Salmonidae; genus Oncorhynchus; species Oncorhynchus gorbuscha. The sequence goes on along the minus strand of NC_060193.1, from coordinate 32,684,831 downwards.
TTAAAAAGTATTTTGCATCTTCAAAGTGGTTGGCATGTTGTGTAAATCAACTGATATAAACCCCCCAAAATATATTTTTATTCCAGGTTTTAAGTCAACAACATAGGAAAAATGCCAAGGGGGTGAATACGTTAACGAGGCACTGTACCTCTGAATAAATCTCTCCATTTCTGTGCTCTAGATTACAATCATTTCGATTTTCTTTTCTCAGTGCTTTTTAATCTGTTTTCAGTTACGCATATGCGCACACACACACACACACACACACACACACACACACACACACACACACACACACACACACACACACACACACACACACACACACACACACACACACACACACACACACACACACACACACACACACACACACACTCAATTATGATGCAAACATACCACAACCAAGAAACTACTAAATGGTTGGTCATGAAATAACCTAAATCCAACCTAGATTTACAATCTGCAGTACAGGACGATGACTAATACATTTACAGAGATCAATTAAGCTGATTGATTCAGGCTCTTTTCTTGGTCAGTCCAGGAATTGGCAGTTAGAGACAAGTTGCCCAATTAAGTCAGCACAAGGATCCGCCAATACCACTGAATAATGTTTCTTATGGGGATGTGGTTCCTCTCAAAAGCTAGGCAACAGGGGAAACAGCCATTGACCATAAAATTCCAGAGATTTTTCCCTTTATCATCACAATCTATAAAATGGCTATAAGACCGGACTGTTCCAGGTCAAGAATTCACAGATTCAGTCATTTTTATTGCCCACTCTCTTGATGATCTTGGTCAAAGACCTAAAAAACTATTGTTTTGGTCCTCCTTCCTTCAGAAGCTTTACGGAATTCTGGAAGAAAATAAGTTGAACCACTCGATTTTTCCTCTCACTCTCTCGCTCTGCTAGTAGACATTGGGTTGGGTTGCTCAATGTCATGTGTTAGTAGATCTAATTAAATGCAATGGGTGTGCCATGTGACAGCTGGCTGTTACCCTCCCAGTTGAAGGCTTGTAAGCAGCACTGCGTGATCAGATGCTCCGAGTAGGAAGATGCCACCCAACACAAAAGGCCCATTTGAAAAGGAAAGCACTGGCTGCCACCGCTAGCTAACTCTGTCACTCTGATCACTCTTGTCACAGATAGCCGCCCATAGGCTCCCAGCACTAGCATTAGTCTAGTGCCTAGCTTAGCATATTATCATATTCAGCAGGTAGCAGGATGTTGCGTGGTAAAATAAAATGTGTCGTAACACCCGGGTCTTGACTCTGGGTGTTGTACTACAGCATCTGGTGCATTTGTTTTGTATGTTAAGTGTGAGTGTGGAGTGAGGTGCAGCTTTGGAGTCCCTCCCTCCCTTTTTCTCTGAACATTTGCTCCGCTCGACTATTCCCAAGGACTGTTTGTGTGAGCTGCTACTGCAACTGCAGGAACACAGCATCTCTGCACTTGGTTACCTCTCTGACTTACTTTTCTCCTTCTCTCTCCCTCTACTCAGTATCCCCCCATGTGCATTGGAGAAAGGGTGGAACATGAAACAGCCCTCTCTTTTCTGATGGCAGTCTCTGGCCAAGCGTGCACAGCGGGTTCAAGGTTAAAAAAACAGACAACGATATCATTGGAGCAAATACACAGCTGATTTGAAAGCTGTCAATCACACAGGTCAGGGGAAAATGCGGCTATACAATGTCGTGGAAATTAGAGGTGTACTATTTGGTACGGGGACCTTGGGACCTTAGTTCAGTTCGCACTGTGAACCTGAATTAATACATTATAAAAATATATATTTAAAATAAAAACACTAGACCTGTAGGCTATGCCTACGCTGTGTTGTAGGCCTCTTGAGTAAATCTAAGCAAAAAATAACCTTTCAGCCTATTCCGTTAAAACAGCTAGAGCCTATACGCATTAGAATCTTAATTCCCGCATTTCAAACTGTCCTTTGTGAGGGGCAGCCGTGAAATAGTTCTTTACGATGGCAAGTAGTGGGGTTGATAAACCAGGAGTATTCTCCATCATCGTTTAAATCTTCAGTTTGGGAAAATGTTAGCTTTCCAGTAGATTACAATGCCAATGGACAGAGAGAGTATGTTGCCATTGCTCAACGAAAATAGCATATGTAGCTGCCAACATCTCAAACATGATGACACATTTACGCCGACATCACCTCAGTACTCCTACCAACGCAAAAAAAACAACACAAATTTGTCTGCACTCTGCATTCAAGCAACCTTTCGCAGCTGATTCTGACCGGGAGTAATCGTGTGTTGTTATTCCTGATTGTGCTCTCATCAAGCATTATATGACTCATGATCATATGTGACCTGTTTCAGGAAACTAAGCGTATGTCGCAGGTCACTACTTCACAGGCAGCCATTGGAACGTAAACATAAAAAAAATGTTTTTAATGCTGAATGGGTGTAGACAAAGAAGTGCTCTTCAGCAATAGTCCCAAAATATTCAAAGGCCATTTTCTCAAAAGTGAGTTTATCAACTTTCAAAACATAATTACTTTCCCATTGTTTCTTACCTGTAGTGTATGATATACCCTGTTGTAGCTCTGCGTCTCGACGTTTACCAATGAAGAAAACACAATTTCAAATTTTGCTACATAAGACTGATTTTGAGCTGGTCAGTCACGTATATGGAGTCAGGAATACCAACACTTTGAATACAAAAAACGTTGTCTTAAATTAAAGCAGAAAGCAGCAGAGACTCGGTCTATAACAAAGTGGTCAGATGAAGCAGATGATAAACTACAGGACAGAAGCCATGGATTACAGGCAAAATTAGCACTGAGCTAAAGGGTAGAGCTGCCGCTTTCAAGGTGCATCAATACAAGACTAAGATCGAATCATACTACACCGGCTCCGATGCTCGTCTTATGTGGCAGGCCTTGCAAACTATTACAGACTACAAAGTGAAGCATAGCCGCGAGTTGCCCAGAGACACGAGCATATCAGATGAGCTAAATCACTTCTATGCTCGCTTCGAGGCAAGCATGACAGCATCAGCTGTTCCGGACGACTGTGTGATCACGCTCTCCGTAGCCGACGTGTGTAAGACCTTTAAACAGGTAAACATACACAAGGCTGCGGGGCCAGACGGAAAACCAGGACGTGTACTCCGGGCATGTGCTGACCAACTGGCATGTGTCTTCACTGACATTTACAACATGTCCCTGATTGAGTCTGTAATACGAACATGTTTCAAGCAGACCACCATAGTCCCTGTGCCCAAGAACACAAAGGCAACCTGCCTAAATGACTACTGACCCGTAGCACTGACGTCCGTAGCCATGAAGTGCTTTGAAAGGTTGGTAATGGCTCAGATCAACACCATTATGTCAGGACCCGGTTACGAACCCAGGTCGCCGGAGTGAGAAACAGTCACTTAACCAACTGAGCCATGAATAGTCGGCAGAACCCAGAAGATGAGGCAGACACAGCAGTACTTGAGACGGGGTATTTAATGAAGTAAAAAGTGAAGTTCTTCAGGAAAACATGTAACTCCACAACCTCAAAAGGAATCCTACAAGAACAATAGTAATCCTCCAAGACAAAAAAGGTAAATCCACAAGGTGGAAGGTAAAGCACAAAAAGCCTCAAAAGATACTCAAAAAACAAACAAACAAGAACAAAAAACAGAATTCCACAAGAGAGTCCACCGGGATCAACAAGAGTTCTCAGAGTACTAGAGCTGGGTGCTATCATACAAACACAGAGCAAAGAACAGAGGAAAACAAAGGGTTTAAATACAATCAGGGGAAACGAGGCACAGGTGAAAATAATAATGGGGATCAATCTAGTGACCAAAAACCGGAACAACCCTGGCCAAATCCTGACACATTATCCCAGAAACACTAGACCCACTCCAATTTGCATACCGCCCAAACAGATCCACAGATGATTCAATCGCTATTGCACGCCACACTGCCCTTTCCCACCGGGACAAAAGGAACACTTATGTGAGAATGCTATTCATTGACTACAGCGCAACGTCCATAGTACCCTCAAAGCTCATCACTAAGCTAAGGATCCTGGGACTAAACAACTCCCTCTGCAACTGGATTCTGGACATCCTGATGTGCCGCCCCCAGGTAGTGAGGGTAGGTAGCAATACATCTGCCATGCTGATCCTCAACACTGGAGTTCCTCAGGTGCTCAGTCCCCTTCTGTACGCCCTGTTCACCCACAACTGCATGGCCAGGCATGACTCCAACACCATCATCAAGTTTGCAGACAACACTGAGGGTAGGTAGCAATACATCTGCCACGCTGATCCTCAACACTAGAGCTCCTCAGGTGCTCAGTCCCCTTCTGTACGCCCTGTTCACCCACAACTGCATGGCCAGGCATGACTCCAACACCATCATCAAGTTTGCAGACAACACAACAGTGGTAGGCATGATCACCAACAATGACGAGACAGCCTATAGGGAGGAGGTCAGAGACCTGGATGGGTGGTGCCAGAATAACAACCTATCCCTCAACGTAACCAAGACTAAGGAGATGATTGTGGACTACAGGAAAAGGAGGACCGAGCACGCCCCCATTCTCATCGATGGGACTGTCGTGGAGCAGGTTGAGAGCTTCAAGTTCCTTGGTGTCCACATCAACAACAAGCTAGTAAGGTCCAAACACACCAAGACAGTCATGAAGAGGGCACGACAAAGCCTATCCCCCCCAGGAAACTAAAAAGATTTGGCATGGGTCCTGAGATCCTCAAAAGGTTCTACAGCTGCAACATCGAGAGCATCCTGGACTGGTTGTATCACTGCCTGGTACGGCAATTGCTCGGCGTCTGTCCTCAAGGCACTACAGAGGGTAGTGCGTACGGCCCAGTACATCACTGGAGTTAAGTTGACTGCCATCATCCAGAACCTCTACACCAGGCGGTGTCAGAGGAAGGCCCTAAAAATTGTCAAAGAATCAAGCCACCCTAGTCATAGACTGTTCTGTCTACTATCGCTTGGCAAACAGTACCGGAGTGCCAAGTCTAGGAAAAAAGGCTTCTCAACAGTTTTTACCCCCAAGCCATAAGACTTCTGAACAGGTAATCAAATGGCTACCCGGACAATTTGCATTGTGTGCCCCCCCAACCCCTCTTTTTACGCTTCTGCCTCACCACTGTTTATCATATATGCATAGTCACTTTAACTATACATTCATGTAAATACTACCTCAATTGGGACAACCAACCAGTGTTCCTGTACATTGGCTAAGTGGGCTTTGTGTCCCACCCACGACCCGCCAACCCCCTCTTTTACACTACTGCTACTCTCTGTTCATCATACAGTGGGGCAAAAAAATATTTAGTCAGCCACCAATTGTACAAGTTATCCCACTTAAAAAGATGAGAGAGGCCTGTAATTTTCATCATAGGTACACTTCAACTATGACACACAAAAGAGAGAAAAAAATACAGAAAATCACATTGTAGGATTTTTATTTTTTTAACCTTTATTTAACTAGGCAAGTCAGTTAAGAACAAATCCTTGTTTTCAATGACAGCCTAGGAACAGTGGGTTAACTGCCTGTTCAGGGGCAGAATGGCAGATTTTTACCTTGCCAGCTCGGGGATATGAACTTGCAACCTTTCAGTTACTAGTCCAACGCTCTAACCACTAGGCTACCCTGCCACCCCATGATTTTATTTGCAAATTATGGTGGAAAATAAGTATTTGTTCAATAACAAAAGTTTATCTCAATACTTTGTTACAATGAAGGAGGTCAAATGTTTTCTGCAAGTCTTCACACACTGTTGCTGGTATTTTGGCCCATTCCTCCATGCTCCTCTAGAGCAGTGATGTTTTGGGGCTGTTGCTGGGCAACACGGACTTTCAACTCCCTCCAAAGATTTTCTATGGGGTTGAGATCTGGAGACTGGCTAGGCCACTCCAGGACCTTGAAATGCTTCTTATGAAGCCACTCCTTCATTGCCCGGGCGGTGTGTTTGGGATCATTGTCATGCTGAAAGACCCAGCCACGTTTTATCTTCAATGCCCTTGATGATGGAAGGAGGTTTTCACTCAAAATCTCACGATACATGGCCCCATTCATTCTTTCCTTTACACGGATCAGTCGTCCTGGTCCCTTTGCAGAAAAACAGCCCCAAAGCATGATATTTCCACCCCCATGCTTCACAGTAGGTATGGTGTTCTTTGGATGCAACTCAGCATTCTTTGTTTTCCAAAAAGGATGAGTTGAGTTTTTACCAAAAAGTTATATTTTGGTTTCATCTGACCATATGACTTTCTCCCAATCTTCTTCTGGATCATCCAAACGCTCTCTAGCAAACTTCAGACGGGCCTGGACATGTACTGCCTTTAGCAGGGACACGTCTGACACTGCAGGATTTGAGTACCTGGCGGCGTAGTGCGTTACTGATGGTAGGCTTTGTTACTTTGGTCCCAGCTGTCTGCAGGTCATTCACTAGGTCCCCCCATGTGGTTCTGGGATTTTTGCTAAACGTTCTTGTGATCATTTTGACCCCATGGGGTGAGATCTTGCATGGAGCCCCAGATCGAGGGAGCTTATCAGCGGTCTTGTATGTCTTCCTTTTCTAATAATTGCTCCCACAGTTGATTTCTTCAAATCAAGCTGCTTACCTATTGCAGATTCAGTCTTCCCAGCCTGGTGCAGGTCTACAATTTGGTTTCTGGTGTCCTTTGACAGCTCTTTGGACTTGGCCATAGTGGAGTTTGGAGTGTGACTGTTTGATGTTGTGGACAGGTATCTTTTATACTGATAACAAGTTCAAACAGGTGCCATTAATACAGGTAACGCGTGGAGGACGGAGCAGCCTCTTAAAGAATAAGTTACAGATCTGTGAGAGCCAGAAATCTTGCTTGTTTGTAGGTGACCAGATACTTATTTTCCACCATTTACAAATAAACTCATTAAAAATCCTACAATGTAATTTTCTAAAATGGGTCCTATATTGACATAACCTGAAAGGTCGCTCAGCAAGGAAGAAGCCACTGCTCCAAAACCGCCATAAAAAAAGTCAGACTATTGTTTGCAACTGCACATGGGAACAAAGATCACACTTTTTGGAGGTATGTCCTCTGGTCTGATGAAACCAAAATAGAACTGTTTGGCCATAATGACCATCAATATGTTTGGAGGAAAAGGGGGAGGCTTGCAAGCCGAAGACCACCAACCCAACCATAAAGCACGGGGGTGGCATCATCATGTTGTGGGGGTGCTTTGCTGCAGGAGGGACTGGTGCACTTCACAAAACAGATGGCATCATGAGGAGGAACATTTTGTGGATATAAAGCAACATCTCAAGACATCAGGCAGGAAGTTAAAGCTTGTTCGCAAATGGTTCTCCCAAAGGGACAATGACCCCAAGCATACTTGCAAAATTGGATTAAGGACAACAAAGTCAAGGTATTGGAGTGGCCATCACAAAGCCCTGACCTCAATCCTATAGAAAATGTGTGGGCAGAACTCAAAAAGCGTATGCGAGCAAGGAGGCCTACAAACCTGACTCAGTTACACCAGCTCTGTTAGGAGGAATGCGCAAAAAAATCACCCAACTTATTGTGGGAAGCTTGTGGATGGCTACCTGAAACATTTGACCCAAGTTAACTTCTTGGTGACGGGGCAGTATTTTCACGTCCGGATGAAATGCATGCCTACATTCAACTGCCTTCTTCTCATCCTGAGAAGATAAGATATGCATATTATTAGTAGATCTTGATATAAAACACTCTGAAGTTTCTAAAACTGTTTGAATCATGTCTGTGAGTATAGCATAACTTAGTTAGCAGGCGAAACCCTGAGGACAAACCAGTCACATTTCATTTTTTTGAGGTCACTCTCTTTTCAATTATTTTTCATTTGGGAATCCAGATTTCTTAGGGACCTTCTTGCAGTTCCTATCGCTTCCCTTGGATGTCAACAGTCTTTAGAAATTGGTTGAGGTTTTTCCTTTGTGTAATAAAGAAGAACGGCCATCTTGAACAAGGGTCACTTGAAGTGTACTGTTAGATAGAGGCGTGTGACCAGAAAGCTGCAGTTTGTTTTCCTCCTGTATTGAACACAGATCATCCCATGTTCAATTTGATTGATTATTTACATAAAAATACCTAAAGTTGTATTACAAAAGTAGTTTGAAATGTTTTGGCAAAGTTTACAGTTAAACAATTTAAAGGAAATGCTGCCAAATACTAATTGAGTGTATGTAATCTTCTGTCCCACTGGGAATGTGATGAAATAAATAAAATATGAAATAAATCATTCTCTCCACTATTATTCTGACATTTCACATTCTTAAAATGAAGTGGTGATCCTAACTGACCTAAGACAGGGAATTTTTACTAGGATTAAATGTCAGGAACTTTTAAAAACTGAGTTTAAATGTATTTGGCTAAGGTGTATGTAAACTTCCGACTTCAACTGTATGTACAGCCACCCCAGCTGTAAAACAATAGTTACTTCTCAGAAAGTGTTGAGCTTTTAAGAAGAGTAAAACAAGGCTATCCATTGTCTCCATATCTATTTATTTATTATGGCCATTGAAATGCTTGCTATTAAAATTACTAGATCCAACAAGAACATCAAGTGTTTATAAATCCAGGGGTTAAAAAAAAGTATCAATGTATGCTGATGACTAGTTTCTGCAATCTGGATCCCTGCACAGTCTCATTGAAGATCTTGATAACTTTTCTAGCCTCTCTGGTTTAAAACCTTATTATGACAAGTGTACCATGTTATGTATCGTTAAAAAATACATTGTTTACACTACCTTGTAGTTTACCAATAAAATGGGCAGATGGTGAAGTAGACATACTTGGTATTCACATCTCAAAAAAATATAAATGAACTTACCATATTTCATTTCAATAGAAAGTTAGCAAAAATAGATAAGATTTTGCAACCATGGAGAGGTAAATACTTGTCTATTTATGGAAAAATGACATTGATTAACTTTTCGGTCCTATCACAGTTTACTTACTTACTAATGGCATTGCCTACTTCTGATGATTTGTTTTTAATATCATATGAGCAAAGAATATTGCATTTTATTTGGAATGCTAAGGCAGACAAAAATAAACATGCCTATTAATAAAATTAATATGAATTTGGAGGGCGGAAATTATTAAATATTAAAGCTTTAAACCTCTCACTAAAAGCTTCACTCATACATAAATTATACTTAAACCCAAAATGGTGCTCCAGTAGATTATTAAGGAAAGCTCATTCTTTGTTCAAAAATGGCATTTTTGCCTTCATACAGATTACAACTTCTCATTTCCGACAAATTGAAAATGAAATGTTGTTTAAAGTATCGCCCTTTCTTAAACAAGTCATACAAAGCTGGTAACAATTTAAATTAAAAATAATAATACTTAAAAAAAACATCCTAAATAAACAAACTACAGTAAGTGTTGGCATCTTATTTCCCCTCTATACTGAAACGGAAACAAACATTGACCCCAAATCCGCAATATGTACCGAACTGTGGGTTTGTTGAACCATTACACCCCTAGTGGAAATAATAGGAGCCTTTCTTTTTTACCTCCCCCTTCCCTCCCTCTATCCCTGCCTGCATCCCCTTTTCGGCTGCCTCTCTCTTCAGCCTCCTTATTTTCTGCCTACTCGTCCTTCTCTCTGAGCCTCCTGTTATCTTGCCTTCAGTGAGAGGGTGAAACTGATGCGCTCTCTCAGTACTCACATGGATACCAGCACACAGCCGACCACACTGTTTTGATGACACTTTTCGTCTTTATTTTGTGCAGGCTTCAAATGACAATGTCAGGACAAAACAAAGGGGAGAGAAGAAGAGGATATGAGAGAGAGGGAGGCCGAGAGCAAGAAAGACAGAGAGAAAGAAAGAGGTGAGAAGAGAGAGACAAAAAGATGTGCTTATTCCATCTCATTAGATATCTTTGGAGAGAGATGCTGTAAGCCCCCGTTGAGCATAATGTGGTGCAGTTACCAGTAGGGTATTGTGGAAGAAAATGCTATTTGGTGCGGCGAGGCTTGATGGGCTCGTGAATCAAGCCAACATGGATGCCGGGAGAGCAGTTAAAGAGTCCTTTACACACTGCTGTGAGATTACACGTAATGTATCCCCACATACACACACAGATACACACATATTCACAGACACCAATAGAACAGCTAGTTTCCATCTCCTCGCTCCATTCACAAACTTGTTTTCTTCACCTCCTTGGGGTTCTCAACAGCTTCCACCTCCATGCCATAAGACAGCTGAACAGTTAATCAAATGGCTACCCTGACTGTTTGCATTGACCCCCTTTTTATTTGCATTGACTCACTTGCACCTGGTCTATGCACACACTCACACATACTACACTGACACTCCAACACACACATACACTACATACAGTGAGGGAAAAAAGTATTTGATCCGCAGCTGATTTTGTACGTTTGCCCACTGACAAAGAAATGATCAGTCTATAATTTTAATGGTAGGTTTATTTGAAAAGTGAGAGACAGAATAGCAACAACAAAAATCCAGAAAAACGCATGTCAAAAATGTTACAAGTGTTTGACCCCTTTGCAAAACATGACTTAGTACTTGGTGGAAAAACCCTTATTTGCAATCACAGAGGTCAGATGTTTCTTGTAGTTTGCCACCAGGTTTGCCCACATCTCAGGAGGGATTTTGACCCACTCCTCTTTGCAGATCTTCTCCAAGTCATTAAGGTTTCGAGGTTGACGTTTGGCAACTCGAACCATCAGCTCACTCCACAGAATTTGTATGAGTTAAGGTCTGGAGACTGACTAGGCCACTCAAGGACCTTAATGTGCATCTTCTTGACCCACTCCTTTGTTGCCTTGGCCGTGTGTTTTGGGTCATTGCTGGAATACATGCTGGATACCCATCTACGACCCATTTTCAATGCCCTGGCTGAGGGAAGGAGGTTCTCACCCATGATTTGACGGTACATGGCCCCGTCCATCGTCCCTTTGATGCGGTGAATTTGTCCTATCCCCTTAGCAGAAAACCACCCCCAAAGCATAATGTTTCCACCTCCATGTTTGAAGGTAGGGATGGTGTTCTTGGGGTCATAGGAAACATTCCTCCTCCTCCAAACACGGCGAGTTGAGTTGATGCCAAAGAGCTCCATTTTGGTCTCATCTGACCACAACACTTTCACCCAGTTGTCCTCTGAATCATTCAGATGTTCATTGGCAAACTTCAGACGGGCATGTATATGTGCTTTCCAGAGCAGGGGGACCTTGTGGGCGCTGCAGGATTTCAGTACTTCAAGGCGTGGTGTGTTACCAATTGTTTTCTTGATGACTATGGTCCCAGCTGCCTTGAGATCATTTACAAGATCCTCCTGTGTAGTTCTGGGCTGATTTCTCACCGTTCTCATGATCAGTGCAACTCCACAAGGTGAGATCTTGCATGGAGTCCCAGGGCGAGGGAGATTGACAGTTATTTTGTGTTTCTTCCATTTACGAATAATCGCACCAACTGTTGTTACCTTCCTCACCTAACTGCTTGGCAATGGTCTTGTAGCCCATTCCAGCCTTGTGTAGGTCTACAATCTTGTCCCTGACATCCTTGAAGAGCTCTTTGGTCTTGGCCATGGTGGAGAGTTTGGAATCTGATTGATTGATTGCTTCTGTGGACAGGTGTCTTTTATACAGGTAACAAACTCAGATTAGGAGCACTCCCTTTAAGAGTGTTCAGCTCGTTACCTGTATAAAAGACACCTGCGAGCCAGAAATCTTTCTGATTGAGAGGGGGTCAAATACTTATTTCCCTCATTAAAATTGGATTTTTGTTGTTGTTATTCTCTCTCACTGTCTCTCACTAAACCTACCATTAAAATTATAGACTGATAATTTCTTTGTCAGTGGGCAAACGTACAAAATCAGCGGGGGATCAAATACTTTGTTCACTCACTGTACGCTCACACACACGGACGGACGGACAGATGGACAGACAGACAGACACACACACTGTGTATTATCTATCCTGATTGCTTAGTCACTTTTACCCCTACCTTCATGTACATATTACCTCAACTACCTTTAGCCCTTGACTCTTTTCTTAACTCTGCAATGTTGGGAAATGGCTCGTAAGTAAGCATTTCATGGTAAAGTGTACACCTGTGACATTTTTTTTGTTTGTTGTTGTTTTGTTATTTAGCGCTAAACAGAAACCCAAATTTGTGTTTAGAGTTTTTAGCCTGTTTGGCTAACATCTAGTTTGTTGATTCCTGGACTAGCGAATGAGATTTATAAGTGTCAAATCACCTCAACTCCACCACCACCAGCATCTAAATGCATCAGCTAATGATAATGACACCAATCATAACACTGATACTAATGATGATAATAGCGATGATGACGCAAATGAGGGACCACCTGTGAGGCTGTTTGCATAATCTGTTTTCCTCACAACTTTCTGATGACTGTAATATCCCCTGGTGGTTCTAAAGCCCCATAAACACACACACACAAACATACACATGAACTCATATACACACACACACACACACACACACACACACACACACACACACACACACACACACACACACACACACACACACACACACACACACACACACACACACACACACACACACACACACACACACACACACACACACACACACACAGACTGCCGTTTCACCAACACCCGGCAAGTAATTACAAACAGGGGACACAAGTCAGCCAGAGAAAGGGCCTCCTAGGGGCCACTGAGCCACCATAACACTCCAGTCCACTTCACCTCTCTCACCCCACCCCTTTCCCTGCATCCCACCTTTCCCCTAAGGGGACTGTAGGACAACCAGGTAACACCGGAAGATGTTGCATCTCTCCCAAGTCATATGTTGCTATCCGCCTCCCTACCTACTAACTCCCACAGTTTCAATCCCTCCCCAAAGGTAACATTAGGTAACAGGAGTGGAGGAAAACAAGAAATAAGAAGAAAAAGAGAGAGAGGTAAACAAGGATCTCATTTCTCTCCGGCAGCACTTGTGTCAGCAATTAAAACTGTATAAAGTATTAATCCCCAGCTTGGCTTCATCAACGATCTCTATGCCAGAGAAGAAAACAAAATTGAAAAGAAGAACGAGAGGGATGACAAAGAGATGTAGTTGTGTGCTCGAGAGACAGCTAAAAATGGTTGGATGCTAGTATTGCATTTAGTTAGATATTTCCATTCCCTGTTTTCCAAAAAGAGGGGGGATTACAATTCGCTGAGACCACCTTTGTAGTGCTAAGTCTTCCGCCTAATCCGCCAGTACTGCATTGATTACCGATCACAGACAGAAGCAGCCCATTCACGAAGCAACATGGCTTGGTTGCGGAGAACACAAGTCTCTCCCCAACGTCCAGGCTGGATAAATCCCTGCATTGGGGACAAGGCTGCCCACATTGTGCCTACACATAAAAGAAGAAAGAAGGGATAATGTGCTTCCTCTATCCCGCTCTTTTTCAGAGAGAGAGAGAGAGAGAGAGAGAGAGAGAGAGAGAGAGAGAGAGAGAGAGAGAGAGAGAGAGAGAGAGAGAGAGAGAGAGAGAAGGGGAACATAATCACACAAGACACACTTTAATCACCATACTAGAATTGGGCAAAACCCCCTCAACAGTATAATGGTATAAACTGTGTTCAGCCATCTTGTCTCCAGAATCTGGCAGTTGCTCTTTAAGAGAGAGAAAAGGCAGGGTCCAACTAAAAGCTGGAGCTGAAACTCCCCTCTGGTCATTAAAAAAAGAGGTCCATCTGCTGCTCTCCCATTATTGCAGTGAGTGATGGTAGTAATGGTCCTAATATTGTGCTGGTGTGCTGTCATCACGACCTTTGAGCCTAGGAAGTGGACACAGGCCGCCTAATGATGCCAATGCTGAGGTGGGAGCTGACCACGCGAGTAGAAACAGGTCGCGCACAGCCGCATCATTAAGCCTAATTGACTCGGCTATGTCCTTTCACTGATGTGGCTCGATGGGTCCTATTTGTGTTTCCATTCCATCATCATGTGTCCTTGTTCATCACCATGATGATACATGACGGGGGTCAGGACTTTTGTTTGGATGTCAATAAACCTCTCTCTCTCTCACTCATATGCAGACACACACACACACACACACACACACACACACACACACACACACACACACACACACACACACACACACACACACACACACACACACACACACACACACACACACACACACACACACACACACACACACACACACACACACACACACACACACACACACACACACACACACACACACACACACACACACACACACGCGCACACATGCATGCACACACACATGCACACTCACACACACTCCATTAGAGCTGAATGATGCATTAGTGAAATGAGTCATAAATAATCACAACATAATTATAACGTAAATAAGCATGAGTAACAAATAAAGCCACTGAGGGACACTCTAAACAAAACTTCTTCCTCGTGGCAGCCATTTTGTTTTTCCCTTGAAACACTAGCTAGCCTCACTTTAAATGCAATAATAATCCTCCATAAGGGAGTCATGGGTAACTGCATACTTGGACAGTGTCCGAAAGTGAGCGTAGTGAAAAAAAAGGGTGGATCAACAGCGCTCTGTTATTGGTAAGACGGTTTTGATTGAGCGGTGTTGTTTTTTGTTTCTTACCATGCAACTACCGTACCACGAGAGTTTGGACTTCTGTTTTGAAGCCAGAGGATGAGTCATATTTCACTCTTAGCTTTACACAAATAACTGTACATTTTCAGTTAATAAAACTGGCATTATCTTTGATGAAAAGTACTGATTATTGGGTGTACTGTTGCTTGTATTTGTTGTATGCATGTGCTTACTATGACTTTCACTTTGATATTGGCTACGCTTGGTAACTACTTCCCACTCTGTTGCGGGACATCATAGCTTGACAAGCGGGAGCGATGGACTCTGTGTCCCGGTGTTTTTACTGTTCATGCCCTCCTCATTGATTAGATTGTATCAAGGTGACATCAAGATGGTTATCAATATTAGTTATTTATTGTGTATGCTCCTATCCTAATTCAAATGAAATCATGGGAGGGAAAAAATGTTTCCATGTTTGCTATTGTCGGCGACACCGCGATAAAACTGCCCAGTGGGAAGCAACTCAGATTGGCAGGCACTTTGGTACAACGGCGGGTACACTGTTTGCCATGTTAGTTACCGCAGGCGACACAGCTACCCAGTTCGAAGCACCACAGCTCAGGTCGGCAAGCTAACAAGATATCAGACTTATGTCATGTCTTCACCTCGATACAGCACTGTTGCACTAGTCTCCACGCTAGTGGGAGCTAACATTACCGCCGGCGACACCATGATACAGCTGCCGAGAAGCACCTTAGGTCGGCAAGCACCTCCATACAACATTACTAATGCAACAGTGTTCCTCATGTCAACTGTGTTCTGTGGGCCTGTGAAATATGTTTTACCAGTCCAGCCGGCCAGACACCTCTTAATTTTCTCTCTCTCTCTCTCTCTCTCTCTCTCTCTCTCTCTCTCTCTCTCTCTCTCTCTCTCTCTCTCTCTCTCTCTCTCTCTCTCTCTCTCTCTCTCTCTCACACACACACACACGCACACGCACACGCACACGCACACGCACAAACAGACTCTGATTCAGAGGGGTTGGGTTAAATGTAGAAGACACATTTCAGTTGAATACGTTCAGTTGACTGACTAGGTATCCCCCTTTCCCTTTCCCAGTTCGCTCCAATCTCCAACTTTCTGTTTCCATCGGACAAACACCTGAATTCGTAATATGTACACACTCACAAACACACACGACACTGACAACTGCTACTACATATGCATGTATGTGTATGCAAAAAGATACACGGGCACACAATTGCATGAAAACACTGAAGCACACACAGATATACGCACACACACACACACACACCATTACTCATCGTCACTGGAGGTGTAAGGTGCCTTTTGAGTTCAGCGTATTAACCTGGGACAGAAACACATTACACCACGGGCTAATGAGCTCACTGTTTCCACAGCTAACTCCCCTGTCCATCTCTCTCTCGCTACCTCTCGCACCCTCTCTCTCTCTCTCTCTCTCTCTCTCTCTCTCTCTCTCTCTCTCTCTCTCTCTCTCTCTCTCTCTCTCTCTCTCTCTCTCTCTCTCTCTCTCTCTCTCTCACCTTTCCTCCCTCTGTATGTGTCTCTTTCTCCTCAGCATTTCCCTGGGAGACAGTGTGAGGAGAGGAGGTTGTTTGTTTGAAGAGGGGCTGATAGGATGCCTGCCTGCCTCTCGCTTGGGCACCTGGAGGCAGAATGTACGTAGGTGGTCCACTGTGGAGGCAATGCCAGGAGGGAGGGAGGGAGGGAGGGAGGGAGGGAGGGAGGGGGGAGGGAGGGAGGGAGGGAGGGAGGGAGGGAGGGAGGGAGGGAGGGAGGGAGGGAGGGAACTGGGAGAGAATAAAGTCAGATAGGAGTAGAATAGCAAGGAGTACAGTGGGGATACATGCAGAGAGAGATAGAGAGGCGAGAAGAATGCGAAAAAATGTATGTTTGTCGTTTGCGAAGAACGTGCTCAGGTCGACCGGTAAAAATCCAAACACTTAAACAGACGTGATGAGGGAAATAAATGTTTTGCTAATAAATGTGTGGTAAACATGAAACAATCCCTCCCAAAAACAGAAGGAGCTGTGACAAACAAACATACGCACACGCATGTCCACCCCCACACACAAACACACACATTCACACACACACACACACACACACACACACACACACACACACACACACACACACACACACACACACACACACACACACACACACACACACACACACACACACACACACACACACACACACACACACACACACACACACACACACACACATCACGCAGGCTAATCCCTTAAAGGGGGCTTAAGGACACCTCTCAGAAGTGTGATTCCTGCAGGAGATGCCCTAGGCAACTTCACTCGGGTAGTAATTAGCATTGTCTGCCCATGAAACACCCAGACAATTACTCCATTACAAAGAGAGGGAGCAGGGGAGTATGGTGGGAAAAGGATGGAGCAGAATGAAGGGAGGAAAGAGGGAAAATATAGGAGGGGTGGTGATGAAGGGGTATCATTACAGTACATTTAGCTAGAATCTGAAAGAGGGAGGAAGAGAGGAGGACAGGAAGAGAAGGACGAGATGTAGGATATTAGACCGATACAGGTGAGAAAGAGAAAAAATACCCCAAAGGCAAGATATACATGCTACATAGCCTGGGTCCATCCAGGGTGTGCTGTAGCCTATCACACAATGTGCCAACTCAGTCATGATGGCTGAGAGACTTTCTCAATTAAATTATTCCGTCTCTAATTATCTACACAATTTAAGTCTGTGGCGCATTTGATTAAAATGGACACCATTTAATAACCTGGCCCCAAAATGAATACACCTAAAGATGAAATAATTAAAACTGCAGGAAGATAAGATTCCTATCAATCACTCCTTCTCTCCTTTGTACCTACTTATTTTCCAGACAAAGTGGATATGCTTTAATTGGACAACGGTGGAGGAAAGTGAAAAATGAAAGAATGAGTGAATTAATAAATGAGATTTGAATAAGAAGACAGGTTTGGGGAGAGTGGGTGGGTGTGTGTGTGTATGGGGTAACTGAAAGTCGAATGGATGGATGAACTAATAGACTTGAGGACAGAAAGACAGATGGCTGGACTGGCGAAGGGATAGATAGATGGATAAACAAATACATAAGCAAGTGAAAGAAAGAGAGAAGGAATGATGGCCTGCACTGTTGACTTTGCATGTGTGGTTTGGGACACGGGAGAGAGAGAAGGACTAGGCTACATAAAGACCAGCAGGACCTGGGTGAGTCTGGGTGTCTCTTCACCTCCAGTGAGACATAAAAAGAACTTGGGCAGGACCGGGAGAACACACTAATGATACACTAACACACAGACAAACACACACACAACAATATCGGCATATCTCTTAAAAGTAATATAATCCTTAGCCAAGTCACTGTTCGTCCCCAAATAACTACTACCTCAGAAAAATACAATAACTAATACAATAACTATTTCAAAAAACACACCATGGGGAGGCAGGTAGCCAAGTAGTTAAGAGCTTTGGGCTAGTGATCAAAAGGTTGCTGGTTCAAATTCCCAGGCTGATGTGCATTTGAGCAAGGCCCTTAACCCCATTGCTCCTCTTTATTATTTAACCTTTATATAATTAGTCAAGTCAGTTAAGAATAAATTCTTATTTACAATGACTGCCTACCCCGGACAAACCCTAACCAATCGTGTGCCGCACCAACTGCCAGTTGAGATACAGCCTGGAATCAAACCAGGGTCTGTAGTGATGCCCCTAGCACTGAGATGCAGTGCTTAAGACCGCTGCACCACTCGGGAGCCCCTGAGTTTCTCTGGATAATAGCGTCGCTGCCAAATGTAAATGTTCCCTGGCCTGTACCATTCAATTATACAGCAGAAACATCAAGGGTTTATCTGTGGCCCAAGGGGGACTCTTACCTAACCTCTTACCTAACTCTTACCTAACTCTTACCTAACCTGCAGGCCGATTTGGTGCCCAGCATGTGGCCCCCCATACTGTGCTCCTGAGGGACCCCCTGCATGGCCCTTAGCGTAAGTAGGAGTGCTATAGGGACAGAGGCTTTTAAACAAGGCCCTATTTTGTGTGTGTTCGCTGTCATCTCCACTTGCATGTGGAACATGGTAGCGCTCCTGATGCTCAGGTGACAGTGCAGTGGAAATAAAGCATTACGATTCACACTGGGAGGCTGAGATTACAGAGAGTTACAGTATGACAGAACAGCAGCCTCCTCCATGGCCATGCTGTTTCCTCAACCACAACACAGATTAGAGAGAGTGTGTGTGTGTGTTGTAAGACCCACCAGCTGACCCAGACACATGTCTCTGGCATGCTACCAGCCTAGCTAACCTAGCCACCATCCTATTCCCAAGATTAGCCTCAGCCACTTAGACATCTACAGCAAGTAATTCATTTCAGCACAATAAGAAACACCAGATATTAATTCCTGCATACTCAGCTTTTTCCTCTTAAGTGAGTTAGCTGATTGGGTTAAGATGAGCTGTTGGTGGCAGCGAGAGTGCACCAAATTGAAATTTAAATCTATTGAATAGCCGGCCAAGACGGCAGTGTCTGCATACCAGCGGAGCAAGAGATTAAACACATTCATTCTTCATGAAATTAAAAGTGGGGGAGTAAAACGTGTGTGTGAGAGAAAGTTTGTGTGTGCGTGAGAGGGTTGGTACATTGCTTTCAGGAAGTATTCATACCCCTTGACTTATTCCACATTTTGCCGTTTTACAGCCTGAATTCAAAATGGATTAAATTACTAACATTCTCATCCATCTACACACAATACCCCATAATGACAAATGTATTGAAAATTAAACACATCAATATCTCATTTACATAATTATTCACACTCCCGAGTCAATAGAATCACCTTTGGCAGCGATTAAACACCTGGATTGTACAATATTTGCCCATTCAAAAATCATCTTAAACACTATGCAAATTATTATGTGACTTGTTAAACACATTTTAACTCTTGAACTTATTTTGGCTTGCCATAACAAAGGGGTTGAATAATTATTGACTCAAGACATTTCAGCTTTTCATTTTTAATGATTTTCTAAATTTCTAAAAGCATAATTCCACTTTGACAATATGGGGTACAGTGTGTAGGCCAACATCTACAGTTGATCCATTTTAAATTCAGGCTGTAACGACAAAATGTGGAAAAAAGTCAAGGGGTGTGAATACTTTCTGAAGACACTGTGTGTGTGTGTGTGTGTGTGTGTGTGTGTGTGTGTGTGTGTGTGTGTGTGTGTGTGTGTGTGTGTGTGTGTGTGTGTGTGTGTGTGTGTGTGTGTGTGTGTGTGTGTGTGTGTGTGTGTGTGTGTGTGTGTGTGTGTGAGAGAGAGAGAGAGAGAGAGAGAGAGAGAGAGAGAGAGAGAGAGAGAGAGAGAGAGAGAGAGAGAGAGAGAGAGAGAGAAGGTTGTGTCTGCTTGTGTGTACAACATTTACATTTACTACCGTGAAATTTTCCTCCATCCCCCGATCGCTCTATCCATTCTAAGTAGGTAAACATGGCAGTGGTGTGAGTGCCATTCCTTAGCATGTTTCTATGGTTGATATGGTGTGACAGGTCTTCATCGTGGAGGTGAGCCATGCAAAAGACACACACCGCCTCACGGCATCCCCTGAGGCTTGCACTACCTCTTTTCACCCCTCCTTTCATCTCCCAATCCCTCCCCCGTTCTGGTCTTATCTCATCATACCTCATACCTGGTCATGTTGAACTTCACAGCATGGGGTTGGAGAGGTGGTGTGGTTTGGCTGCCCTACATCACACACACAAAACACTTCTTACACCCACAATAACAAGTGCTATCCTGTTTAAGTCTGTACTGTATGTCAACTCAACAAAGGGTACTGTATAAATAGTATTTCATCCACACAAAAAAGTAGATGTTTGCTTTTGTGGTTTAATATTATGGATGGAAATCTGTCATTGTATTCATGCCGCCATTTGAGTATTTGCCCCATCCTCTCTCTTTTTCTCACCCTCGGTGTCATCCCAGAGCCCTCCAGTGTCTAGCGCAGCAGACCACAAGACCACCAGACAGTGTTTTCAACCATCACACAGTATTGTTTACCAGCCTGGGTCCACAGAGCTTTGGGGTAATGACCCCTCCACACAGCTCCATACTGCAGGTGAGAGTCAGGAGTCCTGTCAGCATCTTTCACTCTCATCCACAGGGATCAGGACACACACACACACACATCAAGTAATAGATGCACATGCACACACTCTTCTACCACAGTGACTAGCAACAAGGCAACAACGCTAGATTCATGCAATGGATAGGCCCTACTGTCAGCAAATGTGTCATCTACAGGGACATCTACAGGGACACACATGACTACAATCACAGTCAACATATGGCAAAGGAAAAGCTAATGCAGATTTATCCGTCTTGATATAATGGGTTGTTCTAATCTTGGATGCCGATTGGTTAAAACTGTGTTCCAGCCGGTGTCTATTCTGTAAGTTACCACCGGCCAAGGTTACAACATTGAAATGCCTAAGCACAATTCCATCTGCAATCCACTGTCTCGTCAGCCCAGCCAGGCAATGTATGAACTTGATCTCCACTGTCAAAACCATCTAGACATTATAACACATTTATTTTAGACTAGCATGTGGTTTTCAATAGCCGAGATTTGTATTAACCTTGCTGTCTGTCCGACATTTGTAACATTTTTTCAACATTGAAATTTGATCTCCAGCTGTCCCATAGCAATGAACGTGTCGGGAGTAGGGACGAGACACACAGTCTGGCAGTTTTTCTTAGCCAGTCGAAATCATGAATCAGCATAATTTTTATGGATATATACAAAGAAATGTCAATAGAAAAACACGAAATGCAGCTAGTTTGCTGTCATTTCAGCTTCAGTTTGACACTGAGCAGTGTCCTTGTGAGAGAGCACATTTTCTATGCCAGGCGAAATCGCGCATCATTAGCTCATTGTTATGGATGTATCCCCCAAAAAATCTATAGAAAACAGCATAAACAAATGGAAATGCAGCTACCGTTATTCTGGGTGCACTGCCGTGACTGTGTTAGCCAATGTTGGCTAGCTAGCAAGCAAGGGATAAGAACGTTGCCAGCCATCATGGCAAAGGAACATTTACTGAAGAACAAAAATACTTAATCACTGGGTCACGTCTCTGGCAAGCCAACGATAGAACGAACAACCAGCCGGCTTGGGTAGCAACCCTACATTTATATCTTGTGTAAGGATTCATCAAAATAACTTTTTATTTCAAATATGTCAATAATTTTTTGAATATGTTGGGAACCCGTTGTATAAAATTGATAATGTTTTTGAAGCCAGAGGATATATTGGCACTGTCACGTTCTGACCTTTATTTCCTTTGTTTTGTCTTTATTTAGTATGGTCAGGGCGTGAGTTGGGGTGGGCAGTCTATGTTTGTTTTTCTATGTTTTGTTTCTGTTTCGGCCTAGTATAGTTCTTAATCAGAGGCAGGTGTCGTTAGTTGTCTCTGATTGAGAATCATATTTAGGAAGCCTAGTTTCACTGTTGGTTTGTGGGTGTTTGTTTTCCGAGTCAGTGTTTGTCACCACACGGAACTGTTTCGTTGATGCACGTTATTTTTGTTTTGTTCGAGTATTCAGTTGTTTTCGTAATGAAGAATTATGGACACTTACCACGCTGTGTTTTGGTCCAATCCCTGTTACTACTCTTCAGACGAAGAGGAGATCTGCCGTTACAGACACGGTTTGCCAGCCCTAGACTTAATCTCAGGCCTAACAACACCCGTGGCAATATATCCTACAAACACCAGCTTCGAGGAAATTATCACTTACGTATACTGACAACCAGAATTAGATGTGTGGATTGATGTAAAGATTGACTGATGGCCGACTCACTTAACACAAATGCATAATTAGTAAATGATGTCAGAGAGTTGGAGTGTGCCCCTGGCTATCCGTAAAATGTTAAAACAAGTATATTTTAGCAATTACATTTACTTTTGATACTTAGGTATATTTAAAACCAAATACTTTTCGACTTTTACTCAAGTAGTATTTTACTGGGTGACTAACTTTAACATGAGCAACTTTCTATTAAGGTATCTATACTTATACTCAAGTATCACAATTAGGTACTATTTCCACCACTGAGTAAGTCTACTTCTTGCTGAAGCTTCGAAGATAAAATAGGTCAGAGAGAATGAGAGAACGAGAGAGCACTCGGGAGTTTAAAGTGTTCTGTCCAATGCCTAGACCGGACGGACCCTGGTGCCCAACTCAGCACATTTAAGACTAAAGAGGATCTTAAGTGTGCCTTCAGACACTCTCCTGCACACAAAGTAGACAGCACTGACCTCACCAAGATTCTTCTGGCAGACAATCCCTTTTGAGTTGAGATAAACAGTCTGCGTTAAAGAATAAAAATAAATCAACGCTTCTGTTTGTGATGCTTTATCTAATTTCTACAATGAGATATTTGTCAACATCAGAAACTGGGCCTGGTAGTGTGTATGTGTGTGTGTGTATGTGTGTGTCCCACAATTCAAAGACAGGGTCAGGCCTTTCATATCAGGTATGATAACCATCACTTGTCATTGACAGACAGAAAACAAAACATAAAAGTTTGGAAGTCTGAAAAACAGATCAAAATCCCTTTCATAGGAGAGTAGGCTTCGCTTAAGTTATATAATACCCTTAAAGCCTACACCTGAGTGCATGTGTGTGTCTGTGTATGTGTCCATGCTGAACCAGGAATGGAGATTAGGGGGTCGATGGATGGGTACGTTCTGTGCTCTGCAGAGAGAAGCACATTGCTTACTCATCTCTTCACTACTTCTCCCTGACTTTACAGACTGATAAACCCCCCAGTAACACACATACACACACACACACGCACACACACACACACACACACACACACACACACACACACACACACACACACACACACACACACACACACACACACACACACACACACACACACACACACACACACACACACACACACACACACACACACAAACCCCCTGCCAGGGTCAAAGAAGCATTAAGTCCACCTCCTGTCATCTTATCACTTCTAATTAGTTGCAGAATATTTATATTATTGTGGCCATTTTAATTACAACTCTTCAACGTTCCCCTGTCACACACACACACACACACACACACACACACACACACACACACACACACACACACACACACACACACACACACACACACACACACACACACACACACACACACACACACACACACACACACACACACACACACATGCTCAAATGAGTGATTTTATTCAGAAACCAAGAGAGAAATGGCGCGGTAGGGAGCAAGCGGTGGAGGGAAAATTGTGCTGTGCTGTTCTGAAGGGGATCAGCTGTCAACTTAGCTAATTATTCCCATTGAAAACGGCAGCTTCATTTCGCAGCTTACGTCGGAGGGAATCATTTGTGCCGACCTTATCCGTGACTTTAGGGAAATAAACATTAAATTCATAATTTTGCCAGCCCCTTTTTTCTCTTCCTTTTGTACCCTCTCCTTCAGCTCTCCTCTAACTTTGACGATTCATTTCAACCGCTGCAGTTCACAAGCCTGTATAAGCTTAATTCTAATGCATATTAGTGTATTAGTGGTGTAAATCCATACCCCCCCCCCCCCCGGACACACACACACAAACGCTCTTATAAACACACAATGCCAAATTGTCTATATGTTTTAGTCTGTTTGTGAATTGATATGCATGTTTGTACTCAGGTGCCAATGTGAGATAGCGTGAGGCCAGCATAGCGCCATCCTAACTAAATCCTCATTGTTAGGCATACAATATCAGGTACTATAAGATAGACATAACCACTTTAGCCAGTGTCTGTGTACACTAGACAACAGCACCTCTCTCTCATGGTCGATGCTAACGTGATTAGTGTGGTGGTAACCTTGGACCAGAGACACACCTATAATTCACTTAAAGAAGTAGCCAGCCTGTTTGATCTCTCTGGCCTGTGTGTGTGTGTGTGTGTGTGTGTGTGTGTGTGTGTGTGTGTGTGTGTGTGTGTGTGTGTGTGTGTGTGTGTGTGTGTGTGTGTGTGTGTGTGTGTGTGTGTGTGTGTGTGTGTGTGTGTGTGTGTGTGTGTGTGTGTGTGTGTGTGTGTGTGAGAATGGACATGTGTAATGTGGAGCAACTACAACCATTAAGCATAATCCAGTTATGAGCATGTGAGGATGCATTTACAGTCATAACACGCCCATCGGCCGATCCTATGAATGCGGACAGGCCTACATTTGTTTACATGCCTGCATTATTGGAAAAGGTTTCTCTATGCAAGTTGCGAGCGAATGACTAGTCACTTTCACAATGCATTGTGATTCTGAAACCGTACTTATTCGCTGGCCTCATGCGAAGTGGCAGTACAGTAATAGCCAGGTCAGAGATGTGCTGTGAAAGGCTGACATTTAAACAGCAGGCTCCTAAACCCTTTGTCCCACGGGCATTCACGCCATGTCCGTGTGTACGTGGCACCTTGCTTCATGGTATATGGGTGACAGCCAGTCATTGTAAATAAGAATTTGTTCTTAGTTGACTTGTGCAGTTAAATAAAGGTTCAATAAATAAAATAACACTGTGTGATTGCAAGCCCAAGTACACATGTTAATCACAAAAACACATATGCACACCGATCTTCTCTCACACACAGACCATTCCAACCCACACATCTCCCATTGCCCAGTTCTCACACCTAAGACTCACACACTCACCTACATTATTTGAGGAGGACAACCAGCACACTTCACTTCAGGTTTCACCATAAACAGGTATACATTCAGGGTCAATAGCCTTGCCTCCAAAATCCACATCGCTCTCCCTCAAACATTCATTAACCAAGTTAAAAACATGTTTTCTAGCTTGTTTCTGTGAGTGAAAAACCATCATTCACAACTTTCTGTCCTGTTTGTTGTCAGCAGGACCTTGAGGATGGTAGCAGGAGAGGAAGGGATAGTAAATCTGCAAGCGTAGATCCAAGGACGTCTGACCCTGGCCTGCTATATTTCCCCTGGCGCCCGGTGAACGCCGTAGCACAGGATGTCCTAGAGAATGAGCTCCATAAGCAATACCACCGCCACTAATACACAGGCCTCTTCCTGGGTGCCTGGTGGCTGCATCCACACACACAGGAACAATGCAATCATGGGCCTGACAGCCTCTGACACTGGTACAGTGGGGCTCATCTATTTACCTGTCTCACCTCCTCTGTGTGGGTTCCATTCTGGTTTTGTCAAAGCCTTCGATGAAAATATAAGGCATTGGGATGTGCACACATCTCTGGTAGACTACTAGCTAGTGTTGACAACGCCACATGCAGTTTTTTGTTATTGCATTGTGTTATAATGTAGAAGTGTCTCTCACTGATACAGAGTGGACATTGAAAAAAAAATGTAGACAAGAACCAATTCATTTCCAGGTGGAAGCTAGACACCCAATCAGAGCCTAGACAAGTCTGTAGCTGAAGACAAATTCTGGTGACTGGAATGAGCTTTGCAGTATATTGGAAAGAAGCCAAACGAGACCAACCACAGCCAAAGACAGCACACCCAGCGAACAGCTACCACAATGGAGTTGCCTAGTGACTTTACAATGTCCCCTCTATCTTTCCAAGCCAAACAGGCTTTGACACAAACAGGCTTGAACAGTCTCACCCATTACTCCCACCTTCGAATGGGGGGGCAACAGTAAAGAGAGACAGTGGGAGAGCTGACTCTCTTTACTGTTGCCCCCCCTCTCTCCCACTGTCTCTCTTTACTGTTGCCCCCCCTCTCTCCCACTGTCTCTCTTTACTGTTGCCTCCCCTCTCTCCCACTCTCTCTTTACTGTTGCCCCCCCTCTCTCCCACTGTCTCTCTTTACTGTTGCCCCCTCTCTCCCACTGTCTCTCTTTACTGTTGCCCCCCTCTCTCCCACTGTCTCTCTTTACTGTTGCCCCCCTCTCTCCCACTGTCTCTCTTTACTGTTGCCCCCTCTCTCCCACTGTCTCTCTTTACTGTTGCCCCCCTCTCTCCCACTGTCTCTCTTTACTGTTGCCCCCTCTCTCCCACTGTCTCTCTTTACTGTTTCCCCCTCTCTCCCACTGTCTCTCTTTACTGTTGCCTCCCCTCTCTCCCACTGTCTCTCTTTACTGTTGCCCCCCTCTCTCCCACTGTCTCTCTTTACTGTTGCCCCCTCTCTCCCAGTGTCTCTCTTTACTGTTGACCCCCTCTCTCCCACTGTCTCTCTTTACTGTTGCCCCCCCTCTCTCCCACTGTCTCTCTTTACTGTTGCCCCTCCCACATTCGAATGCCCTATAGACATTGACCCGTCCGTCCGTCCGTCCGTCTCCTCTGATGTAAAGGATCGGGGGGTAGGAGGGAGAATGGGGGACGGCGACACAGCAGTGTTATTATTCTATTATTAGTGGCGGCAGGGTGGCCCCATACCCATCATGTTAAATGACTAGCCATTAATTGGATACATAGGATGTCACTTCCTGCTTCTGACACCGCAACTCCTCGCCGGCGCTGTCGTGCCGTTCACGGCCCGACAGACTGGCGAGCAACCCCCGAGATTTTCAATGAAAGAATTCCCCCAAATGCCAGAAATAGCATTAATTTCTCCGGGAGGTGGCATGGCAAGCCGATTATGGCGCAATGATATAACGCTTGCATATAAACAGATGATTACAAAGCTGACAATGGGCGTCTGAGTGAAGAGAAGGGAAGGGAAATAAGTTGGGGGTTTGCTCAGAGGCGGAACAAAACAACTGTGTCTCTCTGTGCCTGCAATGACTTGGCATTTATCTTTTGTTTTCCTTTTCTATTCTTATACAGAGAGAAAGGGTTTATGCACACACAAACAAGGAATAGACACACTTGCGCACACACGCACACACTTTCACGCACATAAATACATACAATTGGAAAGGATAGAAAGAAAAGCAGCTGTGAAAACAAAGCCTCACACCATTGGAGAAGATTTGAGAGGAAATGTGTTGGGATTTTTTTTTTACAGCTCTTTCCGCCTGTCAGTTGTATTGAAGCCTCAGTCCTGGTGGAACACATACACCCGCTGCAGGCTAGCTTGCTACACATACAATATTTATCTCTGCCTCTCCCATCTCACTCTCTTTCCTGTATATCTCTCTGACTGTATCTCTCTCTCTCATACGCACGCGCACACACACACACACACACACACACACACACACACACACACACACACACACACACACACACACACACACACACACACACACACACACACACACACACACACACACACACACACACACACACACACACACACACACACCAGTGGCATAGCGCAAGGTCCGAGCAAGCTGTCATGGGTCAGCGAGAATATGTTGCCTTTTTAGAGCAAATTTCCTGTTATTCTACACATTTTGCCATGAGTTTAAGATACAATTTTGCATTTTTAAAGCTAACGTAATTCCCCCCAAAAATGTGATGGCTTATGATTTATTCATATACTATCTGGGGGTTGTGGCCCCCTTTCCTTGAAGGGGATGTGCTACACCAGTGACACACACACACCTGATTCAACACTGACCTGATTGAAACAGCTGCCTTCTCTTCTGCATGTCCAATGGTTTTAACAAGAGATTTAAGGACGAATGAAAAACTAGCTAAGCCTCTCTTCTTCATGACAATGATATAAATAGAAAACACTTGCTCCTAAACACTGGTCTACGTCAGTTTTCAATAGAACCACTGTAATTTTCCTCAATTGTGCTTCTTCCTGCATGCATCTTTTTGTGTATGTACACACACAAGTATGTGTTTCATTAGGCAGAGTGCCCCCAAGTCTTAGCCCAGCCTTCTTTGTTCCTCATTATGGTCCCTGCTCAGATCGTCATACGCTAGCTCTCTAAATTAACCCTCCCCACTCTCCCTCCACCACCACCACAACCAAAAACAACACAGCAACACAACGCACAATGAAACATGAAACACATGAAATCCACTCTCTCCTCCTCCCTCTCTTGCTCTCTCTCTCTCTCTCTCTCTCTCTCTCTCTCTCTCTCTCTCTCTCTCTCTCTCTCTCTCTCTCTCTCTCTCTCTCTCTCTCTCTCACTTTCTTCTCTTTTCCTCCCTCTCCTCATCTTGCTCAGATAAACTATTTTGCCTCTGGGCTTTGCATCAAACTCTGGCATCACAAAGGATCATGGTTCTTTATTCATTCAGTTTCTCTTCAAAATCCCCTCCCAAAGCTTAGTCATAGTGTTGCATGCCTCCCAAGCCCCCTCCCTGAGCCTGCCTGCATTAAAACAATTTATTTTGTTCAGGCATTGAGTTCAAACGCCTCACAATGGCTTCTATCAACTCTCTCTTTTAAATGAATGAGAAGATTATTTCATGTATGGATGGAGATAGATTATGAGAAATGACAATGGCGGAAGGTTTTGGCTGGTTATGCAGCGTTGTACGGGATCAGCAAGTTTAATCCGAGGTAATGCGCATAAGAACAAAATGAAATCAACAAGAGGAAAGAAGAGAGTGAGGGAGAAAATAAATGTACAAATCAAAAACATCAGGAAAATGTGATTTCTCACCCCAGACCATCTGGTCTAAGAGCGGATAATCTGGTGACAGTTTTGATTAATATTAAAGCTACCCGAGCCCATAAATTACGAAAATACTATTTTTAAAATGAAGAGAAGTCGTTTAAAGGTGATTTTGGAGAGCTGTGTGTGGACGCATGGAACAAGTGAAGTGTGTGTGTGTTTGTGTATGTGTGCATACGATTGTGTGTGCCTATGTGACCTGCATGTATATATGTGTGTGCAAGTCTGTGTCTGCGTGCGTGCATGCTTGTGTGCATGTGTGTGTGTTTGTGTGAGCGCTCAAGCGTGTGTTTGCCCTCGCCATGTGTTTAGCAGCTCAGGGATTAAGATGATTTATGCGTTGCTGGCATGACTTCAGATTCACAACGTGTGGGGATGAAGGTCCAATCATTCATGTCTCTCTCCCTCTCTCGCTCTCTCTAATAACATTAAAACTTTGAGGCCATTAAATTTAATTTAACTGGCTGAAAGGTTCTAAACCCCACTCACTGGCCATTAAGGAGCTCTGACATCTAGCTTGGTTTAATGGATAACTTTGGTCCACACCACTCTGTCTCTGACAATACCAGTGGACACCATTAGAACATCATCTGGTGTTCTGGGTGAGCTTAGGTTATGGCTAAGATAATATAATTGCACTTCCTATATGCGCATGTGTGCGTGTATGTGTGGGTGTTGTAAGATAATGAAAACACCAGAGGAAAAAGCACATTAAAAAGTATGAAGAACTTATTTCTCCAATCGTGAATTCATTCTGACATAGGTGCCTCATATGAAATTCCTACTCTATGTGTGGGCGGGAAACTATACAGTACAGTATATAGCCTACACTATTAGCATTGAGTAAGCCTGTTAGCACAGTATCTCTGTACAGTAATGTGAATGCCCTGTTTCACCTGTTCGGTGAATAGAGAATACCACACGCAAACGCACATGTACACACACACACACAAACACGCACACACACACACACACGCACGCACGCACGCACGCACGCACGCACGCACGCACGCACGCACGCACGCACGCACGCACGCACGCACGCACGCACACACACACACACACACACACACACACACACACACACACACACACACACACACACACACTCATGCTCCTGGGCTTACGTAAAGGTTGCTATAAGAACACACTTGATTATGTATGAACAGCTCAGGTAGTGTACGGAAGACAGGTACCGGCGGGACCATGCATATTCAACAGCCCTTCAACTATTACGCAACCTCTCCTCTCACTCTTCTCTATCATGTGTGGAAAACAATAGAGCCCCAAGAAAGTGTGGGGAAACGGAGCTATTAACATTTAATGTCTATCTGAACAGTGTTGGCTGTTGATTACAGTAAGAGAAATGACCTCAAATTACCTAGAGTTGTGTAAATCTGGCGTTAAGACTTTAAGCATTGCGGGGATGTGAGATAAAATGAATGTGTGTGTGGCATTTGTGTGTGTGTACACTACAATATGTTAGTCTCTGTGACTATTGTTCAGATTAAACACAGATGGTTGAGCTTGTATTCCTTGTATGCAGGATGGTAGGGATGTTGATTGTAGAAATTTAATTCAAATGTGTGTCTCTGTTTATTTGGCTTGCGGGGGCTGTTGGGGTGTGTGTGTGTGTGTGTGGGGGGGGGTGTTTGGCAGGTGGAAGTTTGCTGGTATTGTGAGTGGATTTGCAGGCACATCATCCGTATTAGGATGCTCTGTTCTGTCAGCTCTTTGGAGGCGCAGAGGCGCGCGGAGGGGCGTCTTCTGTCAATATGTCAGTCCCTCTCCAATTCTATCTTCTCTTCAAATCAAGTCAAATATTATTTGTCACATACACATGTTTAGCAGATGTTAATGCAAGTGGAGCAAAATGCTTGTGCTTCTGGTTCCGACATTGCAGTAATATCTAACAAGTAATCTAACAAATCACCAACAACTACCTAATACACACATATTTCAAAGGGGTGAATGAGAATATGTACATATAACTATATGGATGACTGATGGCCGAGCGGCATAGGCAAGGTGCAACAGATGGTATAAAATACAGTATATACATATGATATGAGTAATGCAAGATATGTAAACATTATTAAAGTGGCATTATTAAAGTGACTGGTGATCCATTTTTTAAAGCGGCCAGTGATTGTATCTTCATGTAGTCAGCAGCCTCTCTGACTTAGTGATGGCTGTTTAGCAGTCTGATGGCCTTGAGATAGAAGCTGTTCTTCAGTCTTTCGGTCCCAGCTTTGATGCACCTGTACTGACCTCGCCTTCTGGATGGTAGCAGTGTGAACAGGCAGTGGCTCGGGTGGTTGTATCTTTTATGATCTTTTTTGCATTCCTGTGAGATTCGGGTGCTATAGGTGTCATGGAGAGCAGGTAGTTTTCCCCCGGTGATGTGTTGTGCAGACCGCACCACCCTCTGGAATGCCTTGCGGTTGAGGGAAGTTGCAGTTGCAGTACCAGGCTGTGATACAGCCCGACAGGATGCTCTCGATTGTGGCTGTGTAAAAGTTTGAGTTTTGGTTGACAAGACACATTTCTTCAGCCTCCTGAGGTTGAAGAGGGGCTGTTGCGCCTTCATCACCACACTGTATGTGTGGGTGGACCATTTCAGTTTGTCGTTGATGTGTACGCCGAGGAACTTAACTTCCCACTTTCTCCACTGCTGTCCCATCGATGTGGATAGGGGGGTGCGCACCCTGCTATTTCCTGAAGTCCATGATCATCTCCTTTGTTTTGTTGATATTTGAGTGAGAAGTTGTTTTCCTGACACAACACTCTGAGTGCCCTCACCTCCTCCCTGTAGGCTGTCTTGTCATTGTTGGTAATCAAGCCCACTACTGCTGTGTCGTCTGCAAACTTGATGATTGAGTTGGAGGCGTGCATGGCCACACAGTTGTGGGTGAACAGGGAGTACAGGAGAGGGCTTAGCACGCACCCTTGTGGGGCCCCAGTGTTGAGGGTCAGAGAGGTGGAGATGTTGTTTCCTACCTTCACCACCTGGGGGTGGCCCGTCATAAAGTCCAGGACCCAATTGCGCAGGGCGGGGTTGAGGCCCAGGGCCTCCAGCTTGATGATGAGCTTGGAGGGCACTATGGTGTTGAATGCTGAGCTGCAGTCAATAAACAGCATTCTTACATAGGTATTCCTCTTGTCCAGATGGGATAGGGCAGTGTGCAGTGTGATGGCAATTACATCGTCTATGGACCTGTTAGGGCGGTATGCCCTGGGTGTGGGTCTAGGGTGGCCGGGAAGGTGGAGGTGATATGATCCTTGACTAGTCTCTCAAAGCACTTAATGATGACAGAAGTGAGTGCTACGGGGCGGTAGTCATTTTGTTCAGTTTTCTTTGCCTTCTTGGGTACAGGAACAATAGTGGCCATCTTGAAGCATGTGGGGACAGCAGACTGGGATAATGAGCGATTGAATATGTCCAGCCAACTGGTCTGTGCATGCTCTGAGGACACAGCTAGGGATGCCGTCTAGGCCAGCAGCCCTGCGAGGGTTAACATGTTTAAATGTTTTACTCACGTCGGCCATGGAGAAGGAGGGGGAGGGCATTTTTTGTTAGTGGGCCGTGACGGTGGCACTGTATTATCCTCAAAGCGGGCAAAGAAGGTGTTTACTTTGTCTGGAAGCAAGACGTCAGTGTCCGTGACATGGCTGGTTTTCTTTTTGTAGTCCATGATTTCCTGCAGACCCTCCCACATACGCCTCGTGTCTAAGCCTGTCAAATGTCAGAGTGCAGTGGTGAGGACGGAGTCAGGCGCAGGACACAGAACTGAGTAAAATAACGTACTTTACTCAAAAAGAAACAACCATAAATTCCACGCAGGGAAAACACACCAGAACATCATTTTACTATTTGTTTAGTCTTGATTGTACACACCTGGTTCCCATTACGTTATAATTATAATTATTGGTTCCCAATATGTTTTCTGTGTGTTTGTTCCTTGTTGAGTGCTATAGACTGATGTGTGGAATTTATGGTTGTTTCTTTTCGAGTAAAGTACGTTATTTTACTCAGTTCTGTGTCCTGCATCTGACTCCGTCCTCACCTCTGCACTCTGACACTGGAACAAACACACACAAAACATATTGGGAACCAGAGGGTTAAATAGGGAAAATAATTATAACGTAATGGGAACCAGGTGTGTACAATCAAGACAAAACAAATAGAAAAAGAAACGTAGATCGGTGGTAGCTAGAAAGCCGGTGACAACAACTGCCGAACGCCGCCCGAAGAAGGAGAGACACCAACTTCGGCGGAAGTCGTGCCAGAGCCATCGAATTGCGACTCCACTTTGACCCTGTACCAATATTTCACTTGTTTGATTGCCTTGCTGAGGGAATAACTACACTGTTTATATTCAGCCACATTCCCAGATCTCTTTCCATGGTTAAATGCAGTGGTTCGTTCTTTTAGTTTTGCGCAAATGCTGCCATCCATCCACGGTTTTGGGTTAGGATAGGTTTTAATAGTCACAATGGGTACAACATTTCCAATGCACTTCCTTATAAATTCCCTCACCGAGTCAGCATATAGGTCGATGTAATTCTCTGAGGCTGACAGCAACATATCCCAGACCAAGTGATCAAAACAATCTTGAAGTGTGGATTCCAATTGGTCAGACCAGCATTGAATGGTTCTAGTCACTGGTACATCCTGCTTGAGTTTCTTCCTATAAGACGGTAGGAGCAAGACGCCGCCGTGGTCGGACTTGCCTTGAAATGCATGCCGACAGATGAAACAATGTGGAAAGAGTGACAATTGAGAGAAAGCGAGCGAGAGAGAGATGGCGAGAAAAAAATAGAGAGCGAGGGAGAGGGCTAGATAGAGACAATTTTAAAAAGGAGAAGTACGAAAAAGTGAACCAAGAAAATAAAACGGAATCAGTACTAAAGACAATAATTGAGTGCGTCACATGGAGCTAAAATAGTGTGAGAGCAGTGGCCTTCAAAACATCCAAACATAACTTAATCTACTAATTATCTTTTGACCGTTGTTTATTATGTCCTCAATTTGAAAAACATTCCTATCTGTCTCACCCTCCAGTCCATCCTGTGTCCATTTTCTACTGCTAAACTGTTAAACAGCTAAACTGACCTGCCGGAGGGCCAGCTTAAGCCAGCGAGCAGAGAAGTCAGAAAGGTATTGTGGTATGGTTCCGGCCCTAGCCATTACTGTCTGTGAGATGGCAAACAAAGAGGGAGAGAGAGGAAAAGGGCACACCTATTGTCTCAAGCTAGGGC
Source organism: Oncorhynchus gorbuscha (assembly GCF_021184085.1). Classification (NCBI taxonomy): domain Eukaryota; kingdom Metazoa; phylum Chordata; class Actinopteri; order Salmoniformes; family Salmonidae; genus Oncorhynchus; species Oncorhynchus gorbuscha. The sequence continues at coordinate 32,650,355 of NC_060193.1, read as the reverse complement.
CCCTAAACCAGGTGTGTCTATTTGGGTTTAGCGATCGAGCTAATACTTTTTTTTCCAGTCCGGGAGAAAGAAACAAAATGCCCCCTCCCTTTTCCTCTAAGTCTCGCTTTTTCTTTCTCTCGGTGTCACGTGAACTTGTGGTGATTGTCTGCCTTTCTTTTTGAGCTTTTCTTTGTGGGATGAATGGAGGTCTGTGGCCCCTTCTTAAGGTATGGTACACTCATCCACCCTTCACAGTGCTTTCATTGTCCAACTGCATATTTCTGTCTGTCTTTTATGAGAGGATTTCCCCGTTAGTGAACTTGAAAGGCTGAGCCAAGGTAAACAATGAAGGTAAAAAAATAAGTTATGTTGACTTTTGGCTTGTCACCTCTAGGTGAAAACAACCGCTCCCAAAAGGGTGGTAACGAAGTGTGTGCATGTCTTCGCTGTCTGTGAGAAACTATACAGAGCGAGAACAGAACAGGTTCTCCAGAATAAGAAGAAATACACAGAGAAACGTTGAATTATGGAAAAGGACTCAAATAAAACGTATCAAGTCACAGAGGCAAAGGAACATCAAACACATCCATTACTATGTCAATGGAAATTCATCTCAGCACAACAGTAAAACGTTCCAGCACACAAAAATAATTTTCCAATTGTCATACATTATGTTTTATTTTACTATAAACCTGTGCCAATTTATTCCCTGACCTAGCACTCTGTTGGTGACATGTAATTTCAAACCACAATCCAACTTCAAATACCCCATTTGAATGAGAAAGAGAGAGACCGAGAGAGAGAATGTAGCCTATTCACCTGGAATAAAGAATATAATGTTATTTTTTTCTTCTCTGTTCATTGACATTCAATTGAAGTATGCCTCCCTGTGTATGAGTTCTATAAGTGTATGACTGTGCAAAAATGTGTTTGTGTGCACACTTGCATGTGAGTTTTTCAAGTTTCAAATTTCATTAGTCGTACAGCATACACATGGTATACACCTTCAAACTAAATGCTTGCTTGCGGATTCCTTCTCGACAATGCAACAACAATAAGAAATAATAAAAGGTAAGACTATGAACATAAAGGAAATGGCTCAGTGGAATTGAATAAACATTTATGCACAAGTATAACACAGGAATGCACAATCTATAGTACAATATCAGAGAAAGGGGGCAGCAATTGTGATGAATGTGTAACGTGTGTGTGTGTGTGTGTGTGTGTGTGTGTGTGTGTGTGTGTGTGTGTGTGTGTGTGTGTGTGTGTGTGTGTGTGTGTGTGTGTGTGTGTGTGTGTGTGTGTGTGTGTGTGTGTGTGTGTGTGTGTGTGTGTGTGTGTGTGTGTGTGTGTGTGTGTGTGTGTGTGTGTAGGCCTGTGTGGGTATGTGCGTGAGTGAGTGGATGTGTGCTAAGATGCGGGTAGTCAGTGCAGGTGGTCAGTCAAGTTGAAGTGTTCAGCCATCTGATGGCTTGTAGCTATAAACTGCCTCTGAGCCTGTTGGTATCAGACCTCATGCTCCAATACCATCTGCCCAAAGGTAAGGGAGTGAAGAGCTCTTGGCTGTGGTGTGTGGGGTCCTTGATGATGCTGCAGGACATTCCTGTTCCCGTGCCATGCCATGATGCAACACTCTCGATGGTGCAGTGGTAGTATTTGGAAAGGACCCGGGGGATGGCATGCCATTTGAAATAGTAGCGCTGTTGCGCCCTCATGACAACAGTGGTGGTGTTGTTGGTCCAAGTCCTTGGTGATGTGCATGCCGAAGAACTTAAAACTGTTGACTCTCTACTGCAGTCCTGTTGATGTGGATCGGGGCGTGTTCTTTCCTCGGCTCCCTGAATTCAGCAATCAGCTCCTTCCCATACCTCCTCCTTATATGCTGACTTGTCATTACTGGTTATCATGCCTACAACCGTGGTGTCGTCAGCAAACTTGATTATGGAGTTGGTGTCATGCACTTGGACAATGGTGGTCTGCTTGAAGCAAGTGGGGACTACAGCCTGGGACAGGGACAATTTGAAGATGTCTGAGAAGACGCCAGCCGGCTACTCAGGGCACACTCTGAGGACGTGGCCAGGGATGCCAACTGGGTTGCCCGGCTTTATAAGTATTCACCCTTTTGAGTTTTCATCAAGCCAGCCTCAGAGAGCGAAAGCACCTGGTTGTCCGGAGCAGTGATAGCCTTCTTGGATGGCTCGGTATTATTTGCCTTGAAGCAAGCATAGGATGTGTTAAGAACGTCTGAGAGGGACACATTGCACACACTCACACGCAAATGTCAACATTCACACGTACATTTTCCGATTCATAAACAAGAAATACTGCAATATACCGCCATCCTTTCTCCACACACTGCTACTCCCACTCACAGCCAACAAAGAAACACAGACACAAACAGGTCATCGAAAGTTGGCTGAAGCAGCGTGAATTCGCTTCGGGGCTTCATAAAACATGCATGTACTAATGCTAGTCTTTATGTGCACTTCATGCCTCCTGAACACGAAGGAGGCCAGCTAGAGTAGAATAGGAAATGGAAAGAACCTGAAAAAACTCTTTCAGAAAATTCATAAAACCATATGGAGTACTCTATATCCATTTTGAACAATACACTCTGTGCAACATTGCCCTCTGTATATTTTGTGAAAGCTTAGAAAATGAAAATAAATTCCAATACTATGAATGTAGGAGGGAAAGAAAAGTGTAAAAGCAGCATATAAAAGTGGTATAATACTACCTGCTGGCATCAGGTTTTCTTCAAGGCCTGTGACCCTGAGCAATTGAGTTCTGTAACTGAAAGAAAAACCCACCAAAAAAGGAAATAAGAAACCTTGTCAGTAGGGAAAGGGAGTAATGAAATTCCACAGGAACAAATCGCTGGGTCATTGTGCTTCCTGGACAAATGGTTGTTTGGTGTGTGTGTGTGTGTGTGTGTGTGTGTGTGTGTGTGTGTGTGTGTGTGTGTGTGTGTGTGTGTGTGTGTGTGTGTGTGTGTGTGTGTGTGTGTGTGTGTGTGTGTGTGTGTGTGTGTGTGTGTGTGTGTGTGTGTGTGTGTGTGTGTGTGTGTGTGTGTGTGTGTGTGTGTGTGTGTGCGTGCGTGCGTGCGTGTGTGTGTGTGTCTGGACAAGCTGTTGTGTGTGTACTATATTAACCCCTGGGGGTGTCCCCCTGTGTTCAAGAAGGTCACCCTATATAGCGTGAGACTACCGGTGTATACACACTACTCCCCGAAACCACCCACATGGAATTGCCCTGGGGCAGAGAGACACCTACGGTAAACTATGTTATCTTAATCATTTCACCAGTCTACCTCCTTCCATCTCAAAATGCTAGTGTCCTCAGAGAGAGAAAGACAGAGAGAGAGGGAGAAGGATAATCCTCTTCTCCCATTGTTAGATGCTTTCATCTATTTTCATAAGGGGAGAGGAGGAGAGTAGGGGGGGAAGGAAGAAAAATAGGGGAGAAAAAATGATCTGTGCCATAGTGGCATTGTTGCTCTGAGAATTTGATGCATCTCTTTTGACAAACACACACACACAAACACACATAATATGCACATTTCACGCACACATGGACGGACAAACACACGCACGCACGCACACACACAGACTCCATCCTGCTCTCCACCGAAGCGCCCATGGTCAGTAATATATCTTGATACAGGGACAGATTTATTTGGCAAGCCTGCCAACTGGAGAATTGAATAAAAAACCTGTCAAACAGAAACTGTGAGAAAGGTAACGGCAAGAAAGTGTCACAATTTTTTCCTATTATTCTGAGGGGATGTGGAAGGTTCAGTTGTAGCAGTGAAGAAGGGGGCGATGGTGAGATGTAATGCAACATTCATCCTACCCATTTATTCTGCAACACCTCTATCAATTCAATTCGCTGTCCTAGGTCAGACACAGAGATCAATAAATGTAAATATGGGCAGACACACACACAAAAACACAGACCCTAGCGATGGGTATAGATATAGAACATGAGACCTGTTTGAGTCAGTGGTCTGGCAGAGTGTCTCAGGCTCGTGACGCGCGCTCCCGACAGAGTTATCTCTCGTTCAAGTGCTTTTCTTCCGACATAGGAATTCTCCGATTGGAACATTATTGATGTTTTATGTTAAAAATATCCTAAAGATTGATTCAATACATCGTTTGACTTGTTTCTACGACCTGTAATGGAAATGTATCCAGTTTTTATCTGGACGAAGTGCTCGCGCCTCATGAAGATGGATTACTGGGCTGAACACGCTAACAACAAGTGGCTGTTTGGACATAAACAATGGACTTCATGGAACAAATCAGTCATTTATTGTCAAACTGGGATTCCTGGGAGTGCCTTCTGATGAAGATCATCAAAGGTAAGTGAATAATTATAGCGTTGTTCTGTTGACTCCAAAATTGTGGATATTTCTCTGGCTGGATTGGGCTCTGAGCGCCGTTTAAAAAAAAATCTGACACAGCGGTTGCATAAAGGAGAAGTCTTTCTTTAATTCTGTGAATAATACTTGTATCTTTTATCAATGTTTATTATGTGTATTTCTGCAAAATCACCGGATGATTTGGAATCAAAACATTACTGCACGTAAGTCGCCAATGTAAACTGAGATTTTTGGATATAAATATGCACATTATCAAACTAAACATACATGTATTGTGTAACATGTTGTCCTATGAGTGTCTTCTGATGAAGATCATCAAAGGTTAGTAATTCATTTTATCTACATTTCTGCTTTTTGTGACTCCTATCTTTGGCTGGAAAAATGGCTGTGTGTTTTTTCGACTTGGCGGTGATCTAACATAATCATATGTTGTGCTTTCGCTGTAAAGCATTTTTGAAATCGGACATGATGGGTATATTACAAATATGTTTATTTTTCATTTGCTGTATTGGACTTGTTAACGTGTGAAAGTTACATATTTCTAAAACATATTTTTTTATTTTGCGCTCTGCCTTTTCAGCGGAATGTTGTCGAGGGGTTCCACTAGCGGAACGCCTGCCGTAGGTCAGTAATATACCTTGATACAGGGACAGATTTATTTGGCAAGCCTGCCAACTGTAGAATTTAATAAAAAACCTGTCAAACAGAAACTATGAGAAAGGAAACGGAAAGAAAGTGTCACAATTTCTTCCTATTATTCTGAGGGGATGTGGAAGGTTCAGTTGTGGCAGTGAAGAAGGGGGAGATGGGAAGAAGTAATGCAACATTCATCCTACCCATTTATTCTTCAATACCTCTATCAATTAAATTATATGTCCTAGGTCAGACACAGAGATCAATGCATGTAAATATGGGCAGAGACACTCACAAAAACACAGACCCTAGGGATGGGTATAGATATAGAACATCAAGTCACTGTGATTTTGGGCAACAGCCAGCCAACCAGGTTAGCATTTCTTTATTTATACAATTCTCCAATCAACCTGCTTAAAATGTGTGTGTGTGTGTGTTTGTGTGTGTGTATGTGTTCTTAATTTCTCTGAGATAATTAATGTGATCTGATGGCTGATGTGGTAGCAGGTACTTCGAAGTCTGGCCACAGACCCCAGATCAGCTCAGAGCACTTTGTCACTTACCTAAAAGGCCTCTGAGCCAGGGGCCAAGCCCTGTCTTTAATAATAACCAAACACACACACACACACAAAACACACACACACACACACACATGCACACATGCATCACCAGGACTAACACTGCCACAGGACTTTGTTATTCCAAGTGTGTGTCGAAGGGCTTTAGTGTGTGTATGTCTACAGTACATACATAGGCCTACGCACCGTAATTTAAGTAGTGCTTGAATTCAGGTCGTTTCTATTAGTGGTTGAAGCCTTAGCCAGCGACAGAGTCACGGTTCCACCAAGGTATTCACTCCTTGAGGGCATGCAAGCCAAGTCCTATCTATGAATGGAGCTATACAAACAGGATCGCCTACTGTATGATATGACAATACATTAAAACCTCTCACTGTGACAATATCGGAATCATTGCAACACAATAAACCAATTCAAATGCTATGGGCCTCAATGTTCTTTCTGTGAATGTGCTTAAGAGTTGAAGTGAGTGGGGTTAAATGCCATGGGTTCAGGGTCAGTCACTGGTGGTTTCCAGCTTCCTACTGGCTTATTCTCTTGTAAGAGACATTATGTGAAGGGAGCTTTAGGAGTGGAAGGTTATGATGACATGAGAAGAGGCTGGGAAGAGACTGAAATGGCAAAGGTTAAGCCACTGTCAAGCTGTTATGCACTCTCACACACAGAGACAAAGAAACACGGGAAAGCACACACCCACACTCACACATAGAGAGACAAAGATATAAACACACGCAATTAAAACAAAGCAAGACACATGCCCTAAACATGCCACAAAAGGTCAAGTAGAGAGGTGGTATGTTCACATACAAGCCTACAGTTGCAAACAACAAACAAGTTTTTCAAATATACTGAACCCATTCACTCTCATTTGTCAGAAAGTACACCAGCTATTCAGCTATGGCAGAGAAATGAAGCAGATATCATCCCTCTCTTCTTCCTTCAGGCAAATTCCTGTAGACTCTGTCAGCATTTGAAATAACTGTTCTTCCCCAAACACTTGTGCACTCAAACATACACAAACCTAAATAAAAAAAATCTCTACTAGCAGTGAATGAAGTCAGTTCTTGTGTATTGGTTTTAAGCAGGTCCGATCTGGTTTGGGTTTGTTGCATGGGCTTGGGAAAATCTTGTTCACCTATTCCGCCCTCGTTTGAATTTTCCGCTGTGTCGTACATTTGATTGTTTGCTATAATCACGTCTACATACCTTCACCGCCAAATGAAATTGCCGGCAACTGGAAGCTTTTGAGAAATTATAGGGAACAAACACCACAGCTATGCCAGAGCTAAAGAGAAACACATTTCTCAGGTTATTACATACAGATGACCGCTATACTTCTGTAGGTACCTCTGTGTGTGCCCATGCACGTGCATGTGTATATTTGTTATTTTGACAGAGAGTCATGCTGAGACCAAGTGAGCCCTGTAGAATAAATACACACATCAATACACAAAAAGCAAAACAATATATGCATCTATACAGTACATGTATATATACAAAACCTGGTGCCTTGTGTATAACTCTATATTTCAGCGCGCTCTCTCACCATGTTCCTCAAGCTGGAAAATCATTCTCCATTATTTGATTTTCTCTCCTTCCCTATCTCTGTGGCTATCCATCCGCCCCTGGTGCAGTTCTTTGGCATGCAGCCCCATGCAGCCTGTGTTGTGAGGGCCTTCCTTCGCACTTCCATACCCTCCTGAGAGAGACACTCAGCTAGAGCAGGCCTTTCTTTAAGCACAGAGACCTCATGCCTATTCCCCCACCACACAGCTCTGCCAAACTAATGCTGAGGGGGCAACACACTGGGGACAACACACACACATACATACACGTGTACAGAAATACACACATACGCAAAGTCAGACACGCACACAAATGCATAATATAACGCCAAATACTGAAGAGTAAATTTACACAGAGATATATACCTGGAGTGTACAAACCATTAGGAACAACTGCTCTTTCCATGACATAGACTGACCAGGTGAAAGCTATGATCTCCTACTGATGTCACCTGTTAAATCCACTTCAAAAGTGAGGAGACAGGTTAAAGAAGGATTTATAAGACTTGAGACAATTGAGACATGGATTGTGTATTTGCGCCATCAGAGGGTGAATAGGCAAGACAAAATATTTAAGTGCCTCTGAACGGGTTATGGTAGTAGGTGCCGGGCGCACCAGTTTGAGTGTGTCAAGAACTACAACGCTGCTGGGTTTTTCATGCTCAAGAGTTTCCAGTGTGTATCAAGAATGGTCCAACATACAATGGGCATCCAGCCAACTTGACACAACGGTGGGAAGCATTGGAGTCAACATGGGCCAGCATCCCTGTCGAACACTTTTGACACATTGTAGAGTTCAATAACCGACAAATTGAGGGCAAAAGGGGGTGCAACTCAATATTAGGAAGGTGTTCCTAAAGTTTTGTACACTCAGTCTATACTGCCTTATACAAACAGATAAGATACAGAGAGAAGAGACAGATGGACCACACACATAGACAGACAGAGGATGATATGCAGCTGGCAACTACCCTGTTGATTGGTGAGCTGGGTACCCCCTGTGCCATGTGTCTCACACTGAGTAGACATGGCACCCACTGTGCCCCATCTCTGCCAACACAGGCCCCCGACGCGTCAACGCACACCGACATACGCCTCCCCCGCCCTGCGGCCTTCACCCCATTGAACATGTTTACCGCACGTAAAGATGCATGCACACACACACACTCGCTCGCACACACACACACTCACGCAAATCTAATTGTGCTAATGCAGAGAGAGAAAGAGCGAGAAAGCGAGGAGAGACGCAGAGAGATAGAAAGGAGAGGGAGAGAGAAAGAAAAGAGCATGGGAGGAGAGAAGAAAATAGAACAAAGGGAGGGAGAACAAGAGAGAGACAGAAGGACAGAAACAGAGAGGAGGGGGAGGACATGGCTGAGCGCCTCCAAGGTGTTTGTCTTCATTGAAAACTGGCCCACCTTTCCCCCCTTCTTCCGCTGAAACCAAGAGAGATTGAGGGAGCAAAGCAACAATAAATAAATAAACAATTTTAAAAAGCAGGAACATTTCAAATCAACATCTGTCGCGGAGGGTGATTTTTCTCCCAAATAGCATGTGCCAGTGTGATTCGGAAGCGGGCCAAATTGCTAGTTGACGCTTGGTTGCACCTAAAAGGTCCAGCCGTATACAAAGGTTTGGAAGGACTGTACTGTCCCTCATTCACAAAACAGTCATGCTAGTCCCTCTGTGTTGCCTATAAGCCAATGCCCGTCTATTTCTGTCAATCCATAGAAATAGTGGAAACGATATGAAATAATACATTGTAATATTCGACTAGGAGTGGCAATATTTGATGTGAAAACATATTTCCTTCCAAAAAACATTGGTGTCTTTTCCTGTGGTTGTTCTATATTTACTATTCCTGGAATGACTACCGCTCTAGCTTACCTGTTTCTTACTATACACCGATAGTGAACTCAGACTTATAACAATGAAAGTGGCTAAATGTGAAGTGAAAAATATTTCCCTCCCAACAAAATGGCCACCTTCCTCTCTGTGGCGCTTCTCTTTGTACTAGTCTTAGAATGGCTGCAGCATCCCTACTCTAATCTCCCCCAGACCTAGATAAATCCACATCGGTCGGAGTGGGAGTCAGTCTGTGCTTTGGTACACACAAACACCACAATGCTCAGTGTGTGTTGGTGAGTGTGTGTTTCTCTTCCACAGCTCAGAGGAGAACGCCAACCTCTGGAGCATGGGTTTTTAATCCTTTTAGTGTTTTTCTTTTCTTATACTATTTTATGTTACTGACTGAGATTTAGGAAGGAGACTACGCTGTACTTTTAGCTTATAGACTAGCTGGCCTGACTGGCTATTTGTTGTATGGTAGTACGTATACTGTATGACACCAGCAAGTGATTTGAATACCTGCCTGGTTTGCTCCCCCGCCACAAACAGCAGCTTCACCTCACACGCCCTTCGCTCTTAGACTTTCCCTCTATCCTTTTCACTCCCTCGCTCTCTCTCTCGCCTCATGATGATGTGAGCAACAGAGGAGTGGATAACAAAGGGAAGGAGGGAGAGAGGAGAGAAGATACGGGGAGCGGGGCTCTAGGCATACAGTACATCGAGCTAGACATACAGTAGGCATACAGTACATCGGATCCCAGGACTGTCCCAGGAACACTCTTCACATTTCCTGAAAAAAATAAAGACCTGGGAAATGACAATTTTCCCCAATGTCGGCACAAATGCAGGCCCCACAGAACATGTGCAGCATCAGATTACCCCCCCACCCCCAAAAATAACACATTATCCAATAAATTCAAAATGTATTTGTCACATTCCTTGTAAACAACAGGTGTAAACTAACAGTAAAACGTGTATTTAAGGGCCCTTCCCAACAATGCATAGAGAAGGAAAATAGAGAAATAATAGAAAAGTAATAACACATAATAATAAAAGTAATACTAAATAGACAATGACTAACGATGACTAGCCACCAGCTGCATTAAGTACTGCACTGCATCTCCTTCTCATTGATTGCACCAGATTTGCCAGTTCTTGCTGTGAGATGTTACCCCACTCTTCCACCAAGGCACATGCAAGTTCCCAGACATTTGTGGGGAGAATGGCCCTAGCCCTCACCCTCTGATTGAACAGGTCCCAGACGTGCTCGATGGAATTTAAATCTGGGCTCTTCGCTGGCAAATGCAGAATACTGACATTCCTGTCTTGCAGGAAATCACGCACAGAACGAGCAGTATGGCTGGTGGCATTGTCATGCATGTCAGGATGAGCCTGCAGGAAGGGTACCACATGAGGGAGGAGGAAGTCTTCCCTGTAAAGCACAGCGTTGAGATTGCCTGCAATGACAACAAGCTCAGTCCGCTGATGCTGTGACACACCACCCCAGACCATGACGGACTCTACACCTCCAAATTGATTCCTCTCCAGGGTACAGGCCTCGGTGTAATGCTAATTTCTTCAACGATAAACGCAAATCCGACCAACACCCCTGGTGAGACAGCGACTCGTCAGTGAGGAGCACTTTTTTGCCAGTCCTGTCTGGTCCAGCGAAGGTGGGTTTGTGCCCATAGGTGACGTTGTTGCCGGTGATTTCTGGTGAGGACCTGCCTTACAACAGGCCTACAAGCCCTCAGTCCAGCCTCTCTCAGCCTATTGCAGACAGTCTGCGTTCCTGGTGTAACTCAGGCAGTTGTTGTTGACATCCTGTGCCTGTCCCGCAGGTGTGATGTTCGGATGTACCAATCCTGTGCAGGAGTTGTTACAATGTGGTCTGCCTCCAAGAGGACGATCAGCTGTCCGTCCTGTCTCCCTGTAGCGCTGTCTTTGGCATCTCACAGTACGGACATTGCAATTTATTGCCCTGGCCACATCTGCAGTCCTCATGCCTCCTTGTAGCATGTTTAAGGTATCTTCCTTCTGGTGTTTTTCAGAGTCAGTAGAAAGACCTCTTTAGGGTCCTACATTTTCATAACTGTGACCTTAATTGCCTACCGTCTGTAAGCTGTTAGTGTCTTGAAACTTCTTAGGGCTGCAATCCGGTCAAATATGTCAACAGCCAGTGAACGTGCAGGGCGCCAAATTCAAAACAACAGAAATCTCATAATTAAAATTCCTCAAACATACATGTATCTTATACCGTTTTAAAGGTAATCTTGTTGTTAATCCCACCACAGTGTCCGATTTCAGATAGGCTTTACAGTGAAAGCACCACAAATGATTATGTTAGGCCAACACCAACTCACAGAAAAATTCAGCCATTTTTCCAGTCAAAAAGAGGAGTCACAAAAAGCACAAATAGAGATAAAATTAATCACTAACCTTTGATGATCATCATCAGATGACACTGTTACACATCAGACTTCATGTTACACAATCCATGTATGTTTTGTTTGATAAAGTTCATATTCATATTTAAAAAATCTTAGTATACATTGGCGCGTTACGTTCACTAGTTCCTAAAAACATCCGGTGATATTGCAGACAGCCACATGATTTTACAGAAATAAATGTCGATAAATACATTTGTTAGACATAGAAATATAGATATACCTCTCCTTAACCTTTTTGGGATAGGGGGCAGCATTTTAACTGTTGGATGAATAGCGTGCCCAGAGTGAACTGCCTCCTACTCTGTCCCAGATACTAATATATGCATATCATTATTAGTATCGGATAGAAAACACTCTGAAGTTTGTAAAACTGTTTGAATGATGTCTGTGAGTATAACAGAACTCATATGGCAGGTGAAAACCTGAGTAAAATCCAACCAGGAAGTGGGATATCTGACATTTGTAGTTTTTCAAAGCTTGGCTTACCAAATATACAGTGTCTATAGAGTCAAGTTGCACTTCCTACCGCTTCCACTAGATGTCAACCGTCTTTAGAAACTGGTTTGATGATTCTACTATAAAGGAGGGGCTCATGAGACCTGTTTGAGTAAGTGGTCTGGCATAGAGCGTTGGTCTCATGACGCGTGCTCCCGACAGAGTTATCTCTCGTTCCAGTGCTTTTCTTCAGACATAGGAATTCTCCAGTTGGAACATTATTGATGTTGTATGTTAAAAACATCCTAAAGATTGATTCCATACATCGTTTGACTTGTTTCTACGTCCTGTAACGGAACTTTTGGGGTTTTTGTCTGGACGAAGTGCTTGCGCCTCATGAAGATGAATTAGTGGGCTGAACATGCTAACAACAAGTGGCTATTTGGATGATGGACATTATGGAACTTTATGGAACAAATTAGTTTATTGTCGAACTGGGATTCCTGGGAGTGCCTTCTGATGAAGATCATCAAAGGTAAGTGAATATTTATGGTGTTATTTCTATCTTCTGTTGACTCCAAAATGGCGGATATTTCTCTAGCTGGATTGGGCTCTGAGTGCCGTTCTCAGATTATGCTTTTCCAGTAAAGTTTTTTTGAAATCTGACACAGCGGTTGCATTAAGGAGAAGTCTATATTTAATTCTGTGAATAATACTTGTATCTTTTATCAATGTTGATTATGAGTATTTCTGCAAAATCACGGGATGTTTTGAATCAAAACATTACTACACGTAAGGCGCCAATGTAAACTGAGATTTTTGGATATAAATATGCACATTATCGAATAAGAAATACATGTATTGTGTAACATGATGTCCTATGAGTGTCATCTGATGAAGATCATCAAAGGTTAGTGATTAATTTGATCTGTATTCCTGCTTTTTGTGACTCCTATCTTTGCCTGGAAAATGGCTGTGTTTTTTTTATTTGACTATGACCTAACATAATCATATGTTGTGCTTTTTCTATGTAAATCATTTTTCAAACATGATGTGTAGATTAACAAGATGTTTATCTTTCATTTGCTGTTTTGGACTTGTTAATGTGTGAAAGTTACATATTTATGAAATATATTTTTGAATTTCGCGTGCTTTCTTTCAGCGGAATGTTGTCGAGGGGTTCTGCTAGCGGAACGCCTGCGATAGAAAGGTTAATGCAACCGCTGTGTCAGATGTAAAAAAACTTTACGGAAAAAGCAAACCATGCAATAATGTGAGACGGCGCTCAGAAAATAAATACAATTATCCGCCATGTTGGAGTCAACAGAAATAAAAAAATCACAATATAAATATTGACCTTACCTTTGACAATCTTCCTCAGAATGCACTCACAGGAATCCTAGTTCCACAATAATGGAACATCCACAGCATCCACAATAATGCTTGATTTGTTCAATAATGTCCATTATTTATGTCCAAGTAGTTACTTTTGTTTACGCGTTTAGTACACAAATCCAAACGCTCGTGCAGGTCATGAAAAAGTTACATTACAGGTCAAAAAAACTTGTCAAACTAAGAATAGAATCAATCTTTAGGATGTTGTTGGAACGCAGGTCGCTATCATGTGAAATGTGCGTGACCAGGACCTGGCTCTCTCCCAGACCACTGACTCAAAGCGCTCCCATCCAGCTCCACAATACAAGCCTCATTCAAGTTTCTAAAGACGGTTGACATCTAGTGGAAGCCCTGGGAACTGCAACCTGGTCCATATCCCACTGTGTGTTCAATAGAGACTGGGTTGAAAATCGACCAACCTCAGATTTCCCACTTCCTGGTTGGATTTCTTCTCAGGTTTTTGTCTGCCATGTGAGTTCTGTTATATTCACAGACATCATTCAAACAGTTTTAGAAACTTCAGAGTGTTTTCTATCCGATACTAATAATAATATGCATATATTAGCATCTGGAACTGAGGAGCAGGCAGTTTACTCTGGGCACCTGTCATCCAAGCTACTCAATACTGCCCATGCAGCCATAAGAAGTTTACGACTGTTCCACAGGTGCATGTTCATTAATTGTTTATGGTTCATTGAACAGGCATTGGAACCCTTTACAATGAAGATCTGTGACGTTATTTGGATTTTTATGAATTATCTTTGAAAGACAGGGTCCTGAAATAGGGACGTTTCATTTTCTGGTGCACCCTACAGTATAGCCTATAAAATATTGTGTGCCTTTTTGAGTTGTCATTGTGACTCTTTAGACAATCACACATTTGATAGGCCTATGCACAATTCACTACATTGGAATCTATGTCACAGGTATGAAATGTGTTAACAATTCCGGGTCATGAGGGAACATTCTATATTCTCCTGTCCTTAAGCATAGACTATTTTCCTATCCAGTCCCAATCCCACTTAAACCCAAAATCCTGACTCTTGTCTCGCATGAACATTCCCAACTTTATTCTGTAACCCATAGGATGCAATATCAAAGCACGTCTCACGCCTATGCATGCCAAAATACCACTATACATTTCCCCCCGCTTCTCTGCACTTTATTGTACTTGCTGCCCATATGAGAGCTTCAGTAGAGAATGTGTGATCAACAAACAGTATGAGAGTAGATATGGATATTTACATTTTTTTAAACTTTGTCCCCGTTAAGATACCTTGATATTGGAGGAGGTAGGTAGCCTAGTGTTTAGAGCATTGGGCCAGTAACATAAAGGTTGTTGGATCGCATCCCCTAGCTGACAAGTTCAAAATCTGTCCTCTGCCCCTGAACAAGGCAGTTATCCCAATGTTCTGTCATGTTTTGTCATAGATTGTCATGTCTTGTCCCTGTGCTTTCTCTTCTATTCGTTTCCCCTTGCTGGTCTTATTAGGTTCTTTCCCTCTCTCTCTCTATCTCTCTCTCTCTCTCTCTCTCTCTCTCTCTCTCTCTCTCTCTCTCTCTCTCTCTCTCTCTCTCTCTCTCTCTCTCTCTCTCTATCTTCCGTTCCTGCTCCCAGCTGTTCCTCATTCTCCTAACTACCTCGTTTACTCTTTCACACCTGTCCCCTATTTTGCCCTCTGATTAGAGTCCCTATTTCTCCCTCTGTTTCCGCTTCTGTCCTTGTCGGATCCTTGTTTGATGTTTGCTGTGCTGTGTTCTTGTTCCGTCGTGTTTTTGCCTTCATCAGATGCTGCGAGTGAGCAGGTGTTTCTATCAGCTACGGCCTGCGCCTACCCGAAGCGACCTGCAGTCTGTGGCCGCTTCTCCTGTTATTCCCCTCTACAGACTAGAGGATTTCTGTTATTCCCTGTTTGGACTTTTCCTGTTAAGAATTCAGGATTAGTCGTTTTCTGTTTGGACTGGAATAAACTCTGTTTCTGTTAAGTCGCTTTTGGGTCCTCATTCACCTGCATAACATGTTCAGGCAGTCATTCCAAGAACATGTTCTTAACTTGCTTGCAAATTTAAATAAAGGATACACATATTTAGACTATTTCCACTCTTCATCTCCCAGTTTTTCATGAGCTGATCTGCTATCTGTATAATAATCAAATAGATTTTGCCAAATATAGAAGATATTCTGTCATTCGTTGAAGGAGGTTATCTTGCAAGCTTGGTCATTTGATTTTATTTGATTGTCATTACAAAGTATGTGTGATTCGACAAGACTATATTTGGGGTGTGCTCTGTGCATCCTGAATGCGTTCTGTGTCTGCTGAAATGCGCTGAATTCATTGAGGAACATGTTAACGCTCTGACTTTATGGATGGACTGTTTCGCAATTCACAACAACATTATTGGCGATTAAAGATAGTTACTCTTTTCTAAATATTGGTTTCAATTGCTCTTAATTTTTTACATAGTTGCGCAGCCAAAGTGGCCCAGCACCGCTCTTATTTGGGGAAAACTATGGCATAGAGATCTTGGTTTAAAACGCTTTAAATGGGCAATTACAATTTGTGTACTGATTCCTGGGATAAATATGTGAGAACTTGGTAGATTTTGGGGAAAATATGAATCCCTACTAGAGACTCACCATTCATTAGAGCAATGCACACATACTGGCTCCCTGACATACATACGCACACACGCATGCACACACACATACTCAGGGTTAAGAAGGCATAACTAATTAAGATTTACCTGTTGGCAGACATTCCACTGTTTCTGGGGCTGGTTTAACATTTCTGATGAATACAGCAGCATTGATTTGAACTATTCCCATGCCTCCTACAGTGTGTGTACACATGGAAGATATGACCTTGTAGAGGTCGATGGGGGAAAAAATGTGAGTGAAAACACAGATTGATGGTGTGATTTTCCACTAAACTGCTCTGAAAGGGAGGAGGAGAGTCAACACACACACACACACACACACGTGTGTACATCACACAAAATTGCATACACTGACAGGTTGCTGACGCATCCACATCCAATTAATCCAATCACACGATAAATCCAAATCAGCCAATAGCCCTTCCCGTATCCAACACAAGATAGGTGTGTGTTTTCAATGTGTGTGTGTGTGTGTGTGTCTTCCGCCTTTACCCAAACACACTTTCCATCCTCATTTCCTCACAAGTCGGGGAAATAAGACAGGCGACTGCACCAGTGCTGCTGAGCTCTTGAAATATGAATGGCTTTAATTAAATGGGCTCTCTTTGCCATCTGGCCGTCGGATTGTAACTGAGTTTTTTCTACAATGCGCCACACACTCGCTAATAACCAGCCTAAGCAGCAGTCTGATGGGCACAACAGAGAGAAGAAGAAACAACACCAACAATATCATAATCGACTGTGATACTCTGAAGGAATGGGAAAGAGAGAGGAGGGAGAGAGGGAGAGAAGTAGATAGCGAGAAAGAAAGAAAGAAAGCGAGAAAGACAGACAGACAGACAGACAGACAGACAGACAGACAGACAGACAGACAGACAGACAGACAGACAGACAGACAGACAGACAGACAGACAGACAGACAGACAGACAGACAGACAGACAGACAGACAGACAGACAGACAGACAGACAGACAGACAGACAGACAGACAGACAGACAGACAGACAGACAGACAGACAGACAGACAGACAGACAGACAGACAGACAGACAGACAGACAGTGAGAATGGCCAAAAGCAGGGTTTCATAAACTTGGTCCTCGGGACCCCAACATTTCGTTTTTTGCCCTAACACTACACAGCTGATTCAAATAATCAACTTATCATCAAGCTTTGATCATTTTAATCAGCTGTGTAGTGTTAGGGCAAAAACCAAAACGTGCACTCCTTGGGGTCCCGAGTTCCGAGTTTGGGAAATGCTGCCCTAGAGAGTGTACCTGACTTATAAGTGCAATGTTACGATGTAGCACTTGTATCTCCCGTTGCATTGAGCAGGGTTCCAGGAACTTAATGATGGTGTTTATGAATATCACCCAGAGTTCCCTCTCAACATCAAGCAGGAAAGAAAGTAAAGAGAATGAAAAGGAGAGAGAGGAGTGAAGAGAGGATGTCTGACTGATGCGGGCAAAACAAGAGACACCACGCTACGCATGATGACGCTAGCAGCACCCTGGTCAGTCTTTCCACCACTTCTCTATGTTCATCTCTCTCTTTTTCCCTCTCTCTGGAAGCACACATGCTTTTCTTACCTCTAAATAACAAACAATATTTCGCTCATGCCCAACCCCTCCCCTCTCTCTCATACTCTCGCTCTGTCTCTCTCTCTCTAGGTTATAAAGGCTAACATTACACAAAGATTCACAGGAAATGGCTTATGTAGTCACAGGAGGATATCTATGACCTCTTGAACACCAACACAAGTCAATGTCTAATCAATGTCATAAAACATATCCTACAAACTGTGGATAGTGTGTTCTCCCTCTTATGTAACACTTTGCACATTACAGTTGAAAGGACATTGCGGAAACGTGTATTTTCGCGATGTGCTGGCTGACAATTTCTATTGAGAAATTAAACATTCACAGGTCTCACGGTGCTTGGGATCAATACGAGCAATATACATTTTCTGCCTTTCCTGACCTGCCAAAACCCTACCCCACCCACACTACTTCTGGGACGTACCCTAGCCATCCATAACTGTCTAATGGAGTGTTTGACTTCCGACACTCCGCTTTTATGAATATCTATTGAGCAACGGGTAAACTGATGAATAACTAAACACACAGCTGTAGCGTCAAGTTATTAGGATGCTTAGCTGTACAGTGTTGGAATGTGCTGAACATGGAACTCTGTAGTGTAGTTTCTAAGTGGGGAGATGGAAATGGGGTGAGAAGTAGAGAGAATGGTAGAGAGAGGGAGGGAGAGAAAGAATGAGGGAGAAAGAGACAGGGGACTGCAGTGGTGGTGGACTGCGCCTTGTGCCTCCACATTGATTGCAGGATCATCAATTGAAAACAGAGGAGGCTGGTGGGAGGAGCTATAGGAGGACAGGCGGATTGTAATGGGTGGAATGGAATAGATAAACACATTAAACATAAGGAAACCACGATTGACTCCGTTACAATTATTCCATTCCAGCCATTACAATGAGCCTGTCCACCTACAGCTCCTCCAACCAGCCTCCTCTGATTGACAACGACCAATTGGAAGTGTTAGGATTTCCCACGTGGCTCCTGGAGCCTTGGAACAAGCTTTCCTGCTTTTCCAAACAGAACTACAACAGTCCGGCTCCCAAGGATGCCACTCAACCTCGAAGTGGGCGGAATAGACATGGGAATAACAGACGATAGCAGAGAGAGGTGTGACGATGACCTCGAAGACTCAACCGTGTGACATTTCAAAATGACTAAGTCCATGCAGGCTCGGAGGGAGTTGGGGAGCAGGGCGTTTTATGGATAGCATAATTCAATGTGAAGGGTAAACTCACTTTCTCACTTTCCTATACTTTCTGATCTACACTCTCTCAGCACTTGACAGCAATATCCTTTCTTTGTGAATCTGGATACATTTCTACCCCCTTTCTCCACAAAGATAGAGTAACCCGAATGAGGTAGTCATGGTGCATTGTGTAGCCTTTCTCCTTCCCTCCTCCCTGACCTTAATCCCGACACTCTGGTCAGACAGCGGGGGTGTGAGGACACACACAGCAGGGCAACACAAAGACCATGTGCATCTCCCAATGTCACGACACATCTCTCATGCAACCATAACGACACAATTATTTCAACAGCCTAACGATGCCCAAGTGCCGAGGCTACACGGCACTGCGCCCATCTGTTAACTTTTGTTCCCCCTTTTTTGTCATAGAAACTCCCCGTTTTAATGGACAGTGGGTTAGCATCAAGTTAAATGTAGCACTGGGGTGTCCGTGTGTGCTTCAACTGCTGCATGAGGGTAATAGTATAATGGCATAACCTCCCTTTGGAAGGGATATAGTGATTCAGCCCTCTTCGACTGGATCCTGGACTTCCTGACGGGCCATCCCCCAGGTGGTAAGGGTAGGTAACAACACATCCACCACACTAATCCTCAACACGGGGGCCCCTCAGGGGTGCGTGCTCAGACCCCTCCTGTACTCCCTCCTGTACTTCACTGCACGGCCAAGCACGACTCCAACACCATCATTAAGTTTGCCGATGACACAACAGTGATAGGCCTGATCACCGACAATGATGAGAGCCTATAGGGAGGAGGTCAGAGACCTGACCCTGTGGTGCAGGGACAACAACCTCACCCTCAACGTGATTAAGACAAAGGAGATGATTGTGGACTACAGGAAAAGGAGGACCGAGCACACCCCCACATCGACTGCTGTAGAGCAGGTTGAGAGCTTCAAGTTCCTTGGCATCCACATCACCAACAAACTAACATGGTCCAAGCACACCAAGACCATCGGGAAGAGGGCAAGACAAAACCTATTCCCCCTCGGGAGATTGAAAAGATTTGGCATGGGTCCTCAGATCCTCAAAAGGTTTTATAGCTGCACCATCGAGAGCATCCTGACGGGTTACATCACTGCCTGGTATGGCAACTGCTCGGCCTCCGACTGCAAGGCACTACAGAGGGTAATGAGCACGGCCCAGTACATCACTGGGGCCAAGCTTCCTACCATCCAGGACCTCTATACCAGGCGGTGTCAGAGGAAGGCCCTAAAAATTGTCAAAGACTCCAGCCACCCTAGTCATAGACTGTTCTCTCTGCTACCGCACGGCAAGTGCTACCAGAGGCTTCTACACAGCTTCTACCCCGAATCCATAAGATTCCTGAACACCTAATCAAATGGATACCCAGACTATTTGCATTACCCCCCCCCCTTCTACGCTGCTGCTACTCTCTGTTATTATCTATGCATAGTCACTTTAATAACTCTACCTACATGTATGTATTACCTCAATTACCTCAACACCGTTGCACCTGCAATTGTTGTTTACTGCTGCTCTTTAATTATCTGTTATTATTTTCTCTTACTTTTTAACCTCTTCAACCTATGGGGGCGCTATGTCATTATTGGATAAAAAGACGTGCCCGTTTTAAGCTCAATATTTTGTCACGAAAAGATGCTCAACTATGCATGGAATTGACAGCCTTGGAAAGACAAAACTCTGACGTTTCCAAAACTGCAAAGATATTATCTGTGAGTGCTCCAGAACTAATGCTACAGGCTAAACCAAGATGAAGTTTCACACAGGAAATGCCCCAGATTCTGAAGGCGCTGTGTTCCAATGTCTCCTTATATGGCTGTCAATGCGCCAGGAATGAGCCTGCCCTTTGTGTCGTTTCTCCAAGGTGTCTGCAGCATTGTGACGTGTTTGTAGGCATATCATTGGAAGATTGACCATAAGAGACTACATTTACCTGGTGTCCCGCCCGGTGTCCTGTGTCAAAATTATTGCGTAACCTGTAGGTCCAGGCGCGTTCCATTTCTTCAGAAGAGAAAGTCAACTGCCACGAAGGATTTTATCGTCGATAGATATGTGAAAAACACCTTGAGGATTGATTCTAAACATCGGTTTGCCATGTTTCGGTCGATATTATGGAGTTAATTTGGAAAAAAGTTTGCGTTTTAATGACTTAATTTTCTTCTTTTTTTTAACCCAAACGTGATGAAGAATGATGAAGAAAACGGACTGATTTGTCAACACAAATAATATTTTTTTGTAAAAACGGAACATTTGCTATCTAACTGAGAGTCTCCTCATTGAAAACATCTGAAGTTCTTTAAAGGTAAATGATTTTATTTGAATCCTTTTCTGGTTTTTGTGAAAATGTTGCATGCTGAAAGCCAGGCATAAACCCTATGCTAGGCTATCAATACTGTTACACAAATGCTTGTTTAGCTATGGTTCAAAAGCATATTTTGAAAATCTGAGATGACAGGGTTGTTAACAAAAGGCTAAGCTTGAGATCAAATAGATTAATTTCATTTCATTTGCGATTTTCATGAATAGTTAATGTTGTGTTATGCTAATAAGCTTGCGGATAGATTTACAGAATCCTGGATACAGGTTTTTTTCGTAGCTAAACGTGACGCAGAAAACGGACCGATTTGTCAACACATATAATATTTTTTGTAAAAACGGAACATTTGCTATCTAACTGAGAGTCTTCTAATTGAAAACATCTGAAGTTCTTCAAAGGTAAATGATTTTATTTGAATCCTTTTCTGTTTTTTGTGAAAATGTTGCCTGCTGAATGCTAACGCTAAATGCTACGCTAAATGCTACGCTAGCAATCAATACTGTTACACAAATTTTTGTTTTGCAATGGTTGAGAAGCATATTTTGAAAATCTGAGATGACAGTGTTGTTAACAAAAGGCTAAGCTTGAGAGCAAATAGATGAATTTCATTTAATTTGCGATTTTCATGAATAGTTAACGTTGCGTTATGGTAATGAGCTTGAGGCTGTAGTCACGATACCGGATCCGGGATGGCTCGACGCAAGAAGTTAATGTATTTTATTAAAACTGCATTGTTTCTTAAGGGCTTATAAGTAAGCATTTCACTGTAAGGTCTACACATGTTGTATTCGGCACATATGACAAATACAATTTGATTTGATTTGATCAGTCTCTTCCCTTCATTCAACTTCTTCCAAACCAGAAATCTTTCTCTCTCGGTAGGAATGGGAGGTTAGAACTCAAATAATCAGATTGCAGAATTTTAAGTGGAAGCAGCAAAGATACTGCAACAAAGTGTAAGCTTTCTGTCAAATGGCATGTGTCGCACTAGTAAACAATTCATTCTAGCAATTGAGAAAAGGTTTATATTCGAGGTATAGATAAAGTTGGTGGTGTGGAGAGGTTGAAAAGGGTAGTTGAGAAACAGGCACGAACACACTCAAGAAGACAACGGCAATAAGGACACACACACACACCACATAAACACAGAACAAATCAACTGATCCTCCTTAAGATTGTGTGATCCAGCATGGCAAATGTTCTTATTCCATATAAAGTTATTCTTCAACCTTGCCGTATTTTACCTTTTTTCCCCCCAGAAAGAGCGATAGAAAGGCCGCAGCCTCCACTTTCATGTCAATATTTTTTACTGTGTTTTTTTTTCTGTATTTTACCTCAGTGGTTTGATTGGAAGGCAGATTCCCATTTTTTATCTAATCTGCTTGTCTCGTATTGATTCCTTTATTGCAATTACTTTAAGCGAAGACCAAATTGAAACAAGCCTTTAATTTAGGCTAATTTGGCCCGTAATGGGCAGCTATTGTTCTCAATGGGAGGTCTTAAATACCCTGAGGGCAGACCCCAGCCCACACTGAGTAGGCCTGAGCAATCTGACATCCAAAGTGCTTTTAATCTGATTTAAGTAGCTTCAATGTTCTCAGCAAATCGCAAAGTTAAAAAGATAATTTAGACACTCTTGGGTTCAACATTTTATCTGCATGTCTGCCTTTCTGGATCTGTCTGTCTGTTGGTATCTCTGTCTGCCGGGTTCATTTCACAGCCAGAGAGATTCGCAACCTGTAGGTCAAATGACTGTTTCGTATTGGTGTTCTAGAAATGTTAGATAATGAATTATGAAAACCAAGTCGATGTGTGATGCACACAATGAAGTCCAGATAGACTCCATCATTTGGACTGCATATATGCCCTTGCAGTCACAAATCACAAGGTTTGACTTGCCTGCAGATAAACTGTGGGGCACAATGCCTTGAAACATTGCACAAGAAAATCACAGCGGACTTGCAATTTGAATATTCTCATCCTCAGCCACTCGTAAAACCGCCCGTGCTCAGGCTTACAGTCTTAAGACGGTCACAGCTTGATAGATCTAAACCAGACTATTAGTGGGTCCATTACCCTAACCCCTAAAACCTTGCTGGTTATACCAATACCACAGAATACATCAGCTAGCACCACTGATACAGCAATGGCTATATAAAAAATAACCGCTGCTTGTCTTGCAAAACCAGAGTTGTGGTTTTTGATGCCAGCACAGGTTACATAACACTGAGTACATCTGAACACTGTACGTCACTTTGGAAAAAAGTGTCTACTCAATGACCATAGCACCAGAGTCTGAGGTGGAACTTAGCCTAGCACGAGTTCGTACAATACAATCACTTATTTCATTTCTCCATCTTAACCCCTTAGGCGATCATCCATCCTGTTACAATCTTCAGTGTGCAAACCACTGATTATGGCCAAATAAACCAACGTCGGGCAGTGAACCAACATGTATCCTTGAATAGCTGTATTGCAGTTAGCTTGTTCTAGAATCAAAGTCAATGCCTCAGATGGATACAATGGGAAGTGAGTGTTTGGCATTCACAAAGTTAAGTTAATCGGAGCAAAAACCAAATAAAGATCATGTAGAAAATCAATCATGCCGGGTAGATATTTTAAATCCAAATTAAATTCAACAGGCAATTGAATAGGGATGCGGTCCAAATTACATACCGTAGCTCAAAGGAAGAGGAACTTCCAAGGCCTTGATCTAATAGGGAAAATGAATAAGGCTAATACATCTACTAAAACTGCTCTGATCAAATTAACAGAGGTCTTTCAAAACGAGACGAGGAGAGCACATCAAAAGCTAAAGCAAAACGCATTCAATAACTTGCCTGTGAGATGGTTCAGACTATATTCACCTGATGAATGCATGCATGGTCTCAAATTAAATTCTGATTAAATTCAGCCTGCACGATCTGAGGTATTCATATCCAGAGGACACATCCAACGCCCCCTAACAATCCACACCTCACCTTCCTGCTTCAAAATCAACCACACACCCATAAAGCACACAGCCACCTGCTTGCTCTACACAAGCTACACCTACAAAATAAACATCTGCATGTCTCTACCTTGGTGTTCACCTATATACTCTATGTGGAATATGCGTGTCAATGTGTCTTGCACTTTATATCTGCTCTTTAGTGTTTGCCCCTACCATTTTCCATATGCTCTGCCTCACCGACACTGCCATCCGGCGTGGTCCTCTCGTAGCTGTCCTCGGGCAGGGGCAGCGCACCCAGCCTTGGGCCCCCCGAAGAGCCCTTGCTGCTGGGCGTCTCCGACTCCTCCAGCCCGCTGTCGTAGCAGCTCTGCAGCGATCCCTGCTGGTGGGGGTCTTGGGGCTGGCTCACCACCGAGAAGGTCACTCGGCGGAACGGCTACAAGAGAGAACGAGACGGCGTGGGGGTCACTAGCTGGACTAAAAGAGGGAGGAACGTCCGGTGGAAGGGAGATTTGTGGGACAGGGGACAGGGGTTAAGTTTAAAGAGTTTAGGGGTTACAGTTTGAGTATAAATAAGGCAATCCCAGGGGATATGTGCCTTCAGAAAATAGGTACAGTGCCTTCAGAAAATATTCATACCCCTTGACTTAATCCATATTTTCATTACAGCCTGAATTAAATTGGATAAAATGTACTATCCCATAATGTAAAAACGTATTTTTTGCCCTTTTTGCAAATTTATATATAATTTATATAAGAATTCACACCCCTGAGTGACCTTTGGCAGGGAATACAGCTGTGAGTCTTTCTGGGTAAGTCGCTAAAAGCTTTGCACACCTGGATGGTACAATATTTTCTAAGTTGGTTGTTGCTCATTGCTTGACAGCCATTTTCAAGTACTGCCATAGATTCTTAATCTGATTTAACTGTAACTAGGCCACTCAGGAACATTAAATGCCGTCTTGATAAGTAACTACAGTGCATATTTGGCCTTGTGTCTTAGGTTATTGTCCTGCTGAAAAGTACATTTTTCTCCCCGTGTCTGGTGGAAAGCAGACTGAACCAGGTTATCCTCTATTCTCTATTCCGTTTCTTTTTAATCCTGAAAACTCCCCAGTCCTTAACAATTTCAAGCATACCCATAACATGATGCAGTCACCACTATGCTTGAAAATATAGAGTGAAAAAAAAGAAGGAAGGGAAGTGCTGACAGAAGGTGCGCTTTGGTAAAAGGGGTAAATTGGTCATCAAACAAAAAAGGAGCACCACGCTTAATATACTTAATTAAAATGTCTTTATTTGTATGCCAAGTTCAATGGAAACAATAAGAATGTTAAGAATGGGATAAGAATGTTGCCAGCCAGTATGGCAATGGAACATTTATAACAAAAGACTGGGTCGCGTCCATAGATACAGAACAAAAAGTCTCTGGCAACCGAACCGATATTGAATAAATGACCAGCTGGCTGTATTGGGACTATATCTTGTGGAAGGATGAAATGGTATGAATAAATTCATCAAAATAACATTGTTATTGAAAATGTGTCAGTCATTATTTGAATATGTTGTTAACCCATTATAAAAGTGATAATGCCCTCGAAGCCGATGTTTGGAGGATATATTGGCACGGTTTGCCGGTCCTCAACTTCTTCTCGGTCATAACAGCACCCGTGCTAATATATCCTCCAAACACAGGCTTCTCTGGCGTTATCACAAGCAACTACATCCTCAGTTTTCTGCTATCACAGCCATTAAACTCTGTTACTGTTTTAAAGTCACCATTGGTCTCATGGTGAAATCCCTGAGCAGTTTCCTTCCTCTCCGGCAACTGAGTAAGGAAGGATGCCTGTGTCTTTGTAGTGAATTGGGGTATTGATCCAACAGCCAAAGTTGCTCCATGCCTAAAGGGATATTCTATGTCTGATTTTTTTTTTACCCATCTACTAATAGGTGCTTCTTTGTGAAAATCTCCCTGGCCTTTTTGGTAGAATCTGTGTTTGAAATTCACTGCTCAATTGAGGAACCGTACATATCATTGTACATGTGGGGTACAGGGATGTCATGTTTAATACTATTAGTCCACACAACCTATGTGACTTGTTAATAAGCAAATGTTTACTCCTATAAGAATATTTCGAAGATACATACACAACGCAGAGACAGTGGACTAAAAGTCAATAGAGTACTAACGATCAATGGAAACAGTATTTTTTTCTGTAATAGGGGATTAATGCAGAGACATGGGAGGAATTTGCCTATATGTTGAGCATGAAATAGGATACCTGTTATTTGGCAATTGGCCCAGTTTTATTGCAAGGAATTCTAATTGGTCAACCACAGGATTGGGCGGGGTTATAAAACTACACGCTGTTGCTTTGTTATGTGGAGAGAGAACTGAGAGAGAATCACTGAGGACAGGGAAGGAACGACCATCGACAATCTACCTCTCAGCATAACATCTATGATTTATAGTCTTCGAATAAATCTATTTTCCTCCCCCTGATTTGCTTTGGGGTCTGTGTTATTAAAAAATAACATCAACTGCTAACACTCCTGAACTTATCTAGGCTTGCCATAACAAAGGGGTTGAATACTTATTGACTCAAGGCATTTCAGCTCTACATTTTTTATTCATTTGTAAAAAAAAAATGTCCACTTTGACATTATGGGGTACAGTATGTGGGCCAGTGACGCAAAATCTCAAGTTAATCAACTTTAAAATCAGGCTGTACACAACAAAATGTGAAAAAAGTCAAGAGGTGTGAATACCTTCTGAAGGCACTGTGTACTATACAACAGGGGAAAGAGGGTAGGGGGGTATCTTAATAAGGGGCATTACTGAGGGAGTTTATAGACGTTGGTGCACTGCAAGTCCAAGCAGCGGTGTCAATTTCTCTGACAAGAGCAGTTTGGTACAAAGCAAACTGCTGCAAACTCCAGTAATTTGCTTGCAAAAAGGTCTGGTAGCCAAATGCTATGACACTCTCGAAGTCATAAGCCTAAAGCCTGTCCACACACAAACAACATGTCGGTGTGGCTAACACGGAGGAATGCATAGTATGCCTATTCAATAACATCCTTTTATAAAGAAAGACATCGCCCAAAAACCCTTATAAAAGACCTGTGTATGGAGTATATAGGGACGCTTTCACTCAGAGCATCTGAAAACCCACAGGGAGTGAGTATGGCAGCTAGCTAGCTGATTCTGTGATAAATACAGCTAAGGAGGAGTGAAGGACGCTGTAGCCTCTTTCACTTTGTTTACTTCCCATACTGAAAGAGGACAGGGTGAGTAAACAGCCTCCCTGTGGGAGGTGTGAGCTAACACTAGAGCAAAGGCATGTAAGGAAGGACACACACACAAATGTGTATTTGACACATAGAACAAGGCTGAGTAAGACAGTGGTAGTTGCAGCAGACACATTATCGAGTGCTGTCTCTGAACTAAGCAGTGAGTGAACAGGTCATTAACGCTGAGGCCTTTCTCTCCACACGGCAGGATCAACAAAGAAAAGCTCTGGAGGAACAATTGATGAGGCAGCAGGACAGGGTGTACCAGAAATCACTGTCCAGCACAGTAGGTGTACCTCGCTTTCTCGGTTGTGTGCGCGTGTGTATGTGTGTGTGCGCGAGTGTGTATGTGTGTGTCATGAGAGAGAGAACAACAGAGGGAGGCAACAAATTATCAGCTAGTTTGGTCATTATCAAAACGAATGGCATAACAAATGGCTAATGTGATTCATTAAGAGGATACACAGTCACATCTCCACTCTAGCTGGGCATCTCCCCTATCACCTCTTGGTCCTCTTCCCCTCCTCTGCTCCCTCCTCTCCCCCCTGTCCTCCATCGTTTCTTACGGCAATCATAAGAATATTAGACCAGGGCAGGCCTCAATTTATCCATCCCTGCTCTTTCCATTTTCCCTTGACAGACTGCCATCCGTTTTCACAGATCATTATTATCAATTGCAACATTGAGGTACACCATGGTTCCTAACCCTGGTATTTGTCACCGTTGCGGACAAATATCATTCCGGCAACTCCATCAAAATCCAGTAACTCCTCGTTATGTACAAGTGGTGGTCACCACATGAATGACATCCCCTTTGTTATTAGGTAATCGAGAGACAATTATTGTTTCAAGCGCCTCTGAATCTCAGCCAAGGAAAGACTTGAGACATTTTTTTATATATAGTGAAAAAATCCCGTAAGCCATTATGGGATATTCTCCTCCCTCTCTCTGCATGTTAAAATGTTCCTTTTTTTTATTTACCCAGTTTTTTCTCTCCCTGGCTAATGCAGCAGCAATCTTGGCAGTAAATCATGTATCCATGTAATTACAATCACCACTCAACAAATGAATTTAAATTAATATTCATAGGAATTTCACTTGAATAGTCAAACAGTTGTTACATAATTAAAGGCCCAGAATGGGGCAATAATGCCCTAAATTATGTTTAGATATCAAAACCTAGTCCAGCTCTACTCGCTTTGTTCCCGAAGGAGCAATGTTGGGTTGTGCATGACAGTGCTCTAAAGTCCCAGTGCTTGAATGTGGTGGTGGTTTAAACAGCAAACGAATGAAGGGAACTTTATAGATGGATTAGATAACCGGAGTGCTGTACTCTATGGAAATGTATTTTTCTGAGGAATTAAATTAAGGGATTGTGGCTAAATAAGAGGTGATTGTGAGATGGGGGGAGAGAAACATTTGGGCAAAGAAAGCAGAGGAAAATTGAGTCCTGGTGACACCATTGTTTCATTTGAACTTTCCCGATAATAAAATGTAAAAACATTTTGGGAACAAAATAGAGTGCACACACACACACACACACACACACACACACACACACACACACACACACACACACACACACACACACACACACACACACACACACACACACACACACACACACACACACACACACACACACACACACACACACACACACAAACAAACAAACAAACAAACAAGCAAACACACACACATAAACACACACACACACACTGCAACAGCCATAGGGTTTGATGAGATTTTAAAAGAACCCAACGTTTCCATTCATTCTATCTCCTCTAAACGAGTAAATAGAATTTCCAAACCACTTTTCTTCCTACTGTGCGGCAGCAGCGCCTGAGATGAAGAAAAAGAAAAACGACTTGTCCCGGCACGCCATGTGAAATCATGTTTGGTTTCTGAGTGCCAGAACCAATCTTCCTCGCTTCCTCGCTCCCTCCCAGGGTCCAGGGCGTAAAAGGGATCTGTCTAGCAGTGTCATAAGTGCAGAGAGCCAGGGGAAAATAAAGCAGAATTCCCCTGGGGCTCTCCGCCCTCCTTCCCTCCATCCCTTCTTTCTTCCCTCCGTTCTGACTTCAGGGTGCTGTTTGTGTGATGGCGAGAGATATATCACACCGCCGCGGCGTTAGAGAAACAGACAGTGGGTGAGATGGAGGAAACGGCTTCCCTCCTCGGGTCATGTGGCATGAGGTCAAGACCTCTCGCTGCCGGTTGGCCAATTTGAATGAACGCTGGCAGTCATTAACCCTTACCTAAAGCGGTGGAGAGACACCCCATTCCTTCTCACTCTACCCTGACCCCTCTTTCACCACGCCAGTTCCCCCACGTTCACGTCCCCCCTAGCTTAGTGATGACTGGGCCACACATTGTATTCCCACAAAAACACACACACACACACTCACTCATGCTCACACACATACACTGATATGGATGGATGAATGGACACATGCATACTGCACCCCATGCTGTGTAAGGCTTGCTTGAGGGGGGTTGAGCTACAAATGCATGGCTTTCATTTCTAGTTAGCGTTAGCTTTTTTTATCTCTTCCAGACGCAGGCCCTGGCTATCACTATGGGGTCCCTGGCTGACTCTCTGCCTGTACGAGTGATTGAAAGCCGGTCATGACAGCCACGGGTGATTGAATGCCTCAGTCATTCAAGCCGAATGAACACACTAAACAAAACGATTGAGCCACAGGGAGATACTGTGGTCAGACTAGTTCCTAAGACTAAAGTCAAAACACATATCAGCCAACTGGTTACATGCTTTACTGGAGCCAATAAGAAAGATGTTTTGTTGTGCAGTTCCCGTCAATAACGTGTGACCTTCACAGACTTGAAGTCCCTAACTGAAAGAGCTGAATGGTTGTCGGGAATGGTTGATTTGTTCCTGATTTGATCGATGTTTTTATCTCAGTCGAACCCGGAATGAATGAATAGCAGATTGTATAGACGTGAATATGTTTCTGTTCTGTATTCTTAGCGGTACCACCAACACCAATTAATAGGAACTAATTGTTATTTAGGAATGTTACTTGAGGCGGATGTGTGTGTGTGTGTGTGTGTGTCCGTCTGTTTATCTGTGTTTTACCTTGAACATCTGTTGTTATACTGCTATGATAAACCTCCAAATCTTTCTAACTCCCACACGCCATGCTTGTTCAAGTCAATAAGGCACGTGATCACACGTATAAAATACACAATGTTTCCTTCTCCCTCCACCCATGTTAACACTACATTACAATTATATGTCTTATATACACACGGTCATCCCTTAATAAGACTTTGTCAGGAACCAACATCTAGCTGGTAATAGAGCCTGGGCCTGACTCTGAGGGTAGTAAACATAAACTATGGGGCCCCATAGTGTTATTGCAGCCAATCGGCGAGGAAAGGAAGAGAGGGAGATGGATGGAGACAAAGAAAGAGATGGATGGAGGGCGAGAAAGGGAGAGGGTGTCACGACTTTCGCCAAAGTCGGTCCCTCTCCTTCTTCGGGCGGCGTTCGGCGGTCGACGTCACTGGCCATCTAGCCATCGCCGATCCATTTTTCATTTTCCATTTGTTTTGTCTTTGTCTTACACACCTGGTTTCAATTCCCCAATTACTTGTTCATTATTTAACCCTCTGTTCCCCCATGTTTGTTTGTGAGTAATTGTTTATTTGTATTGCAGTCCGTATTTGTGGCCTTATTTGTGGTATTTTTACGACGCGTATTGTTTTATTATTGAGTACAATTGCTTTCATTACTCATATCTGCTGTCCTGAGCCTGACTCATCTCACCAGATACACACAGACACATTACAGAGGTGTCACGCCCTGGTCAAGGTATTTTGTGTTTATCTTCATTTATTTGGTCAGGCCATGGGGTTTTTGTATGTGGTGTGTTGGTATTGGGTTTGTAGCTTAGTGGGGTGTTCTAGTTAAGTCTATGGCTGTATGAAGTGGTTCTCAATCAGAGGCAGGTGTTTATCGTTGTCTCTGATTGGGAACCATATTTAGGCAGCCATATTCTTTGTGTGCTTCGTGGGTGATTGTCCTTAGTGTCCTTGTTCCTGTCTCTGTGTTAGTTTACACAAGTATAGGCTGTTTCGGTTTTCGTTACGTTCATTACGTTCTTTGTTTTGTAGTATTTGTATTGATTGGTGTTTTACGTTTGTTTATTAAATATGGATTGCAATCTACACGCTGCATTTTGGTCCGACTCTCCTTCACCACAAGAGAACCGTTACAAGAGGGGGTGGTTGAAGGAAGAGAGAGAAGGATATGGAGCAAGAAGTATTGAGAAAAAGTGATGCAGGGATATGTTTGGAGAGAAAAAAGAGAGACATGGAGGGTGAGTGACAGAAAAAGAGGGATAGAGAGAAGAGGAGTGAGTGACACATTAATGTGGTCATGATTACCAGAAGTGACAGTCGGTAATTAAGTCGCCATGTTTAATTTGTCATGGGTAACCTGCAAGTGACCCCCCCCCCCATACCCAGCCACCTGAGACTTACACAGGAAGTGCAGCAACATGTACTGTAGTAGCAATGTTGGTGAATGAGCTTGTTTGAGTTAAAAAATATTATCTAGACAAAGTAAAGTAATACAAAATCACAATCATCACATTTTCTACTTTTGTTACATGAATCCGATGCACTACGTGTGCCTGCCTGAGTGTAGAGAACTTGTGACTTGATGAGCAGGGGTCAGGTTCTGTTTGGGTGCTATTCTGTGATATAACTTAATTACTAGCCTCCTGGCTAACCCGGGAAACAATCTGAGTTTAACTCATCTCAAGCCTCAGCGAGCCTGGAGGGATGGATACAGATACCTCAACACGGTCTACTCCTCACCTGCTTTGAAGGAGCCCTGAGGAGAGTAGGTTAGAAGGGTAGAGGCCAGCTTTGGGTGGTTGGGATGGAAGCAAGGGAGTAAAGGAACTCTGAGGTTAGGGCAGGTTGGGGTGTGGTTAGGAGGGTGTGAGGTGCTGTCTCGTTATCCTAGCCGCCGAGGGAATCTCAAGTATCTTGTTGCCAGTGAATGATAGTGTTGACCCCGTCACACTTTGTTTCTCCTATTCACCTCCACTCTTCTACATCCCCTCCTTTTTTCTTCTCTTCTTCCAACCCTCCTCTTCCACACACATTCCGTCCACCCCAGGTCTGCTTCGTTCCAAGCAAACACCAAAAGAAAAAGCCACGAAAACATTTTCAAACGCGCAAAAAAAAGAGAAAAACGCAAGACAAGATAAAAGAGGCACCTATATATATATATATGTTTTTTTTTTTTAACAGACCGGTGTCTTGTTCCAGACTTTGGCATCCGAGTCAAAAGAAATACATAAAAGTGTTTTCTGTTTTAACTTCAGTGGATCGAAAAAGTGTTCAGAGACAGATAGGCTTTCAGAAGCATTGATGCATAAGTCTTTTCAGTCATAGACTCTCTCACCTGTCCAGTATCTCTGTGATCACGCATTGTGGCCTTTCACACCCAGACTTGGCAGGTGGCTCCGATTTGCTCTGTGAAAGGCCACAGGTTGTACCAACGTTTATAGAACAAAACTTTAGAATGAACTTTGCGATACTCACAGAGGTTATGACATTCAAAGGAGAGTCTGTCTCTAAATCAAAAGACAACTGAATGATGCTAGTTATTTCTTCTCTTCGACTAACCCATTACGTTTTTATCTTATGGTTGTTTCATGATCTAATAGCATGTGATCGATCGCATGCCCTTGAACTATGTTATTATTTCTACTAGTGTGGATCCCTTGGGGGTCTTTATGGACCATTTATCACCTTGTTTAGCTGGGTAAATGTATAATTAAATATAACATCCCCGGGTTAGCAATGGAGGCTTAGAGAATTCAAACAGACAGTGGCCCCAACATGAAGGTCTGGGTAATCTGGTAGGAGAGGGAAGAGTGGGGACAGGGGGTCTTTGTCACAAAGTTGTCGCCAACCAACAGTGTTCCACCATGGGTGTTTGCTTTGCTGGAAAAATCCTCAGTCAATCAGCCTTGTGCCTTGCGAGACACATTAGGGAGGGAGTGAAGGAGGAGGCGAGAGGGAGGCACAGGCAGCCAAAGTTAAAGCAAAAGACAGAGCGAGAAAGAGAGCTGTTCCCATCTCCAAACTCTGTTTATTCCTTTTTTGTATTCCCTCTGTTCTCTTGTTGTTTGGTTGCAGTGTGTTTAAGGCCTTCTGTCTTTGGAGGAGAGCCACAGCTAGCCACTAGATAGACAGACAGACAGACACGTACCAGGAGGTCACAGAATTAAAGTGAGAAAAAAAAGAAAGATCACACATGGTTACTTTCCCAAAGTCTGTGGCTAAACTTATAATTGCTCTTCAATTGGGGGATTAGGCCACTGCTGTAACAGAGATACTATTCTGAGGGGACGCCTTTCCGCCTTCAAAAGATGATCCAACCTCTGACCTGAGGTGAATGGGGAAGTAGAAGTGTCTTCAGAGGGAGAAGGGGCGTTTCACTTTTGAGTGGCAATGGATTAAGATAGCTGGTATCGCTAACAAATACATACAGTATTTATGGAGATTCTTCTATATTGCTCTGTGCGTATTAGTCATACATTGAAAATGAAACATTGAGTGAGATGATTGATAGGGATGGGTGATATAGGGAGGTACAAGGACACATTAGGATTTAGAGGGTTAAGTATGTTTTTCAAAATGCATGAAGGGGACCAGGGTATTTTCTTTCAAACTCACAATCTATCCATGCCTTTTCAATCAATGATTATCTATTACAGTTATCTAATATGAATGGATATGGTGCTCTTGTCTCTGTATTGTATTCAATCTGAAAGGGTGCCTAAGCTAAGACAAGTACTGGCACGGACAAGTCTGGCTACCAATCCCAACGCTCATATTACAAAATGTGACATTAGTTATTGTTTGTATACTGTTGAGTGACCTGTTACTTGAACTGTATGTGTGCAACCTCATGTATGTCCACATGTGTTTTTTTATGCCTGTCTATCCACATTTGTGTACTACGGTGCATACATGCGTGCCTCTGTCATGTCACATGTTCGACACGTCCGTCTCAGTGTCCTGCTTAGGTGTTGTGTGTGCGTGTGTGTGTGTTTGGTTTTAATGTCCTTGTGGGGACAAGAAGATCTCAGAAAGATAGTAAAACAAGGAACATTCCAACAAGTGGGGACATTTTCCAGGTCCCCACAAGGGAAAGTATATTTTAAGCTTAGGGTTTAGGTTAAGGGTTACCATTATGGTTAGGGTTAGTGGTTAGGTTTATGAGTTACGGTTAGGTTTAGGGTTCGGGTTAGGAGGTTGGGATTAAGGTTAGGGTTAGGTTCAAGGTTAGGTGTTGGGGAAAATATGACTTTGAATAGGAATGAATTTTTTGGTCCCCATAACGTTAGTAAAACGTGTGTGTGTGTGTGTGTGTGTGTGTGTGTGTGTGTGTGTGTGTGTGTGTGTGTGTGTGTGTGTGTGTGTGTGTGTGTGTGTGTGTGTGTGTGTGTGTGTGTGTGTGTGTGTGTGTGTGTGTGTGTGTGTGTGTGTGTGTGTGCGTGTGTGTGTGTGTGTGCATGTGTGTACAGTAGGAACACCATCACGGTTGCAAACACTGCAGCTGACAATTGACACACTACTATTAGTGTGTGACAGGCCTCATCCTCATGGTAACATTAGCACGTTGTGATACGGGACTGGGCGTCAGCAGAAAGCATGGCGAAGGCAACATTAAGAGTCAAGATGACCATTTATAGCAGTAAATATGGCTGCTCAATTGTAGTAAACGCCACAAACACATGGACAATGGGATTCTGAGTCACAAGACAGGTAGACAAAATATTGCCCCCTTCTGACTTTGCTGTCTATGTTAAACTTCTCTGAGACCAGTACACAGAGTCCTCTGTGTTCCCGTTTCACTGATCCCAGAACAGCTGTGTGTATTCTAATCTCGTTAAGTGATGGCAGAGAAAGAGGGATTGAGAGAGAGAGAGAGAGAGAGAGAGAGAGAGAGAGAGAGAGAGAGAGAGAGAGAGAGAGAGAGAGAGAGAGAGAGAGAGAGAGAGAGAGAGAGAGAGAGAGAGAGAGAGAGATTCAGAGTTAGAAAAACGTGGATTTCTTGGCAAAGATATACACAAGATACTACCGTACACAACGTAACCTTCACTCCAAATCAAAACTCCAAACCTACAGCCTGATTTTGGACAAAATTACCTGGAAGGATTCCTACTACCAAAGATTCTTATTTCCAAGCAATACAGCAAATGCTTTGGTAAACAAACAACAGAAACCTGAAAACACCATCTAACCTTGAACTGAGTGAGTAATGTTTAGTCTGAAGCTACTATTAAAGCCAAGAAGAAAAATACATTACAATTATATATTTTAATTTATAAGGACTGAATGCTAAGTTAAGGCTAACAAACTTAACATATCTGAGGGCAAATTCAGTTAGCACTAAGGTATGAAGTGAGTGGTGTCAAAGCCCTTGAGCAACAACAATGGTAGGAGAGTTTCACAGTCTACCCCACCCAAACGAGGAGGCCTTGAAGCCCCCTCCCGCTGTTCAGAGGTCTTTACAATACAGTACCCTATGGATGTAAAAAATGAGAAGTAACGAAAAGAGTAAAAGAATAAGCTACTTGTGGAAAATCAAGAGACACTTTTTGCTCACTATTATACAAATGGGAACATAAGCAACTTCATCTTCCACACAGACAATCCCCTGGCATGGAGCAGTGCTATATTAACACACAAGGGTGTTAAGGGTGGAAACTCAGGATACTAGACAAAGAGGACTCTGAGTCAGCCAATGTCAACCTGTACAATTCTGGAACAGTACAGGGCAACCCCAAACAGTTTCAGCTGGACTTTCACATAATCAAAGAGCTAGCTCAGCAGGAAAAGCTCTCTCTTGAGAAAGATACCCCCACCCTGAGCGTGTCAGCCTAGACCTCTTCATTATACAACCCCACAGACAAGCAACCCCAAGCGGAAAGTCTACCGCCCAGCACCGAGCACTACACACTCATTGTATTGAAGGATACATTCACCCAGATAGAGGTAAGGCAGGTGGAGCTTGAACAGCAGGTGAACACACTTCAGAGGTTATCTCCACCCTGTGGTTATCTCCACTCTGCTATCACGAAAATACTTCCACCCTGCTTCCATACAGCAGGTAAATGCAAGTATTTCCTGTGACTGTGCCTCAAAACCAAATGTCTACCTGGCCCGTCACTCCACCCTGGAGTTGAACAGTCTTTACAACCAGGTCCACCTATGCAAGGCAGCATTGCCCACTTTCGCCCGGAACCTAAAGGACATTGCCAACAACCGCAGCCCCAACACCTCACACAGATCAACAGACACCCCACCCAGACCAGCGAGACCACCCCCCTCCCCACACATAGAGGACTCACACCAAGAGGACCTACATCCAGACCATAGCACCACCAGCCACATCCACACCCCCACCCCACCCCAACCAATCAACAACCCCAAAGCCAACCATGCCCACACTCCATTTTGGTACCCTCAGATCAGGCCTATGCCCATCCTGCCAACCCCATTCCCCCCACTCCCGCAAAGAAGGCCTCAACATGAAAGTCACACATACGCCCAGGACGTGAGCAGGCAAATAGGCCTAACCCCCACTCTTACACTTGCCCAAGCCAATAGCATGTACGAAATGCTCATCAGGCTCTGCTCACACTTACTGGTCTGAAGCCAAACCACACAACAAACAACATTGGACACTTTTTGGAACAAAAAGCCTTCACTATCTCATCCTGGAATATCCAAGGCTTGAGGTCATCTGCCTTTGGCCTAAAGAGCAGGAACCTGGACTTCATCAAAGAAATAGGAAATACAGACATTGTCAAGAAACAGACAAGAAACAGTGATGGACCCTCTGGTTGCTCTCTAGGTTATAGAGAGCTGGTAGT
The DNA here is from genome assembly GCF_021184085.1 of Oncorhynchus gorbuscha. Lineage (NCBI taxonomy): Eukaryota > Metazoa > Chordata > Actinopteri > Salmoniformes > Salmonidae > Oncorhynchus > Oncorhynchus gorbuscha. The sequence continues at coordinate 32,613,121 of NC_060193.1, read as the reverse complement.
ACCATCCACCAAACTACCAGGTGTGAAACAGGGAAGAGACTCAGGGGGTATGCTAATTTGGTATAGAGTAGACCTAACTTACTCTATTCAATTATTCAAAACAGGAACATTTTATATTTGGCCAGATATTCGAAAGGAAATAATCTCAACAGAGAAAAATGTCCTCCTGTGTGCTACCTATATCCCCCAACTACACTCCCCATGTTATAATGAAGACAGTTTCTCCATCCTGGAGGGGGAAATCAATAATTTCCAGGCCCAGGGAAATGTGCTATTCTGTGGTGACCTAAATGCCAGAACTGGACAAGAACCTGACACCCTCAGTACACAAGGGGACAAACACCTACTTGAAGGTGACAGCATTCCCTCGCCCATATGCACCGTTAGGCACAATGACGACAAGATAACCAAACATGCTCTGTCGCAAGCTGGGTATGTACATTGTCAGTGGTAGGCTTTGAGGGGACTCCTACTGTACATACACCTATAGCTAATCTCTTGGCATTAGTACTGTAGACTACTTTATCACTGACCTCAACCCAGAGTCTCTCAGAGCGTTCAGAGTCAGCCCACTGACACCCCTTTTAGATCACAGCAAATTCACGGTCTACTTGGACAGAGCAATACCCAATCATGAGGCATCAAATCCAAAGGAACTGAATAATATTAAAAAATGCAATAGATGGAAGTAATGTGGAAACCACCAGAAAACAATTAGGCAACAACAAATTCAATCCCTTTTAAACAAATTATTGGACAAAACATTTCACTATAATAGTGAAGGTGGAAACTTGCCAGTAGAATATTTAAACCGTATATTTGACCTTTCAGCTTCCCTATCAAATCTAAAAAATGTCAAACATAAAAATAAAAAAAATTCATTAACAATAATGACAAATGGTTTGATGAAAAATGCAACAGCCTACGAAAGAAATTGAGAAACCTATCCAACCAAAAACATATGAGCCAGAAAACCTGAGCCTATATCTTCACTATGGTGATTCACTAAAACAATACAAAATACACTATGGAAAAAGAATGAGCAGCACATCCAAAATCAGCTCATTATAATTGAAGAATCCACAGACTCTAACCACTTCAGGGAATATTGGAAAACACTAAACAAACAACAACACAAAGAGTTATCTATCCAAATGGAGATCTATGGGTAAACCACTTCTCCAATTTTTTTGGCCCTATAACAAAGAACAAATATCAAAAACATATACAGTGGGGCAAAAAAGTATTTAGTCAGCCACCAATTGTGCATGTTCTCCCACTTAAAAATATGAGAGAGGCCTGTAATTTTCATCATAGGTACACTTTACCTATGACAGACAAAATGAGAAGAAAAAAAATCCAGAAAATCACATTGTAGGATTTTTAATGAATTTACTTGCAAATTATGGTGGAAAATAAGTATTTGGTCAACAACAAAAGTGTATCTATTATTTATGCCCTTGCTGGTGGAAGGAGGTTTTCACTCAAAATCTCACGATACATGGCCCCATTCATTCTGTCCTTTAGACGGATCAGTTGTCCTGGTCCCTTTGCAGAAAAACAGCCCCAAAGCATGATGTTTCCAACCCATGCTTCACAGTAGGTATGGTGTTCTTTGGATGCAACTCAGCATTCTTTGTCCTCCAAACACGACGAGTTGAGTTTTTACCAAAAAGTTATATTTTGGTTTCATCTGACCATATGACATTCTCCCAATCTTCTTCTGGATCATCCAAATGCTCTCTAGCAAACTTCAGACGGGCCTGGACATGTACTGGCTTAAGCAGGGGGACACGTCTGGCACTGCAGGATTTGAGTCCCTGGCGGCGTAGTGTGTTACTGATGGTAGGCTTTGTTAATTTGGTCCCAGCTCTCTGCAGGTCATTCACTAGGTCCCCCCGTGTGGTTCTGGGATTTTTGCTCACCGTTCTTGTGATCATTTTGACCCCACGGGGTGAGATCTTGCGTGGAGCCCCAGATAGAGGGAGATTATCAGTGGTCTTGTATTTCTTCCATTTCTTAATAATTGCTCCCACAGTTGATTTCTTCAAACCAAGCTGCTTACCTATTGCAGATTCAGTCTTCCCAGCCTGGTGCAGGTCTACAATTTTGTTTCTGGTGTCCTTTGACAGCACTTTGGTCTCGGCCATAGTGGAGTTTGGAGTGTGACTGTTTGAGGTTGTGGACAGGTGTCTTTTATACAGAAAAGAAGTTCAAACAGGTGCCATTAATACAGGTAACGAGTGGAGGACAGAGGAGCCTCTTAAAGAAGAAGTTACAGGTCTGTGAGAGCCAGAAATCTTGCTTGTTTGTAGGTGACCAAATACTTATTTTCCACCATCATTTGCAAATAAATGTATTAAAAATCCTACAATGTGATTTTCTGGATTTATTTTTATCATTTTGTCTGTCATAGTTGAAGTGTACTTATGAAGATTACAGGCCTCTCTCATATTTTTAAGTGGGAGAACTTGCACAATTGGTGGCTGACTAAATACTTTTTTGCCCCACTGTACATGGTCAAATACAAATCTTAGAATCAGCTATTAAAGACTTCCAGAACCAACTGGATTCTCCAATTACTTTGAATGAACTACATGACAAATCTTCCAAACCAAAAAGGTCTATGGTGTTGATGTTATCCTCAATGAAATGATAAAATATACAGACAACAAATTCAAATTGTCTATACTTAATCTCTTTAACATCATCCTCTGGCATATTCCCTAATATTTGGAACCAAGGACTGATCACCCCAATCCACAAAAGTGGAGACAAATTTGACCCCAATAAATACTTTGGGATATGCCTCAACGGCAACCTTTGGAAAATCCTCTGCATTATCATTAACAGTAGAGTCGTACATTTTCTCAGAGAAAACAATGTACTGAGCAAATGTCAAATTGGCTTTTTACAAAATTACTGTACGACAGACCACGTATTTACCCTGCACACCATAATTGACAAACAAACAAACCAAAACAAAGGCAACATCTTCCCATGCTTTGTTGATTTAATAAAAAGCTTTCGACGCAATTTGGCTAAGGGCCTGCTATACAAATTGATGGAAATTGGTGTTGGGGGGAAATCTTACGACATTATAAAATCCATGTACACAAACAACAAGTATGTGGTTAAAATTGGTAAAAAACACACACATTTCTTTCCACAGGGCAGGGGGGTGAGACAGGGACGCAGCTTTAGCCCTCTTCAACATATACAGTGCCTTGCGAAAGTACTCGGCCCCCTTGAACTTTGCGACCTTTTGCCACATTTCAGGCTTCAAACATAAAGATATAGAACTGTATTTTTTGTGAAGAATCAACAACAAGCGGGACACAATCATGAAGTGGAACGACATTTATTGGATATTTCAAACTTGTTTAACAAATCAAAAACTGAAAAATTGGGCGTGCAAAATTATTCAGCCCCTTTACTTTCAGTGCAGCAAAATCTCTCCAGAAGTTCAGTGAGGATCGCTGAATGATCCAATGTTGACCTAAATGACTAATGATGATAAATACAATCCACCTGTGTGTAATCAATTCTCCGTATAAATGCACCTGCACTGTGATAGTCTCAGAGGCCCGTTAAAAGCGCAGAGAGCATCATGAAGAACAAGGAACACACCAGGCAGGTCCGAGATACTGTTGTGAAGCAGTTTAAAGCCGGATTTGGATAAAAAAAGATTTCCCAAACTTTAAACATCCCAAGGAGCACTGTGCAAGCGATAATATTGAAATGGAAGGAGTATCAGACCACTGTAAATCTACCAAGACCTGGTCGTCCCTCTAAACTTTCAGCTCATACAAGGAGAAGACTGATCAGAGATGCAGCCAAGAGGCCCATGATCACTCTGGATGAACTGCAGAGATCTACAGCTGAGGTGGGAGACTCTGTCCATAGGACAACAATCAGTCGTATATTGCACAAATCTGGCCTTTATGGAAGAGTGGCAAAAAGAAAGCCATTTCTTAAAGATATCCATAAAAAGTGTTGTTTAAAGTTTGCCACAAGCCACCTGGGAGACACACCAAACATGTGGAAGAAGGTGCTCTGGTCAGATGAAACCAAAATGGAACTTTTTGGCAACAATGGAAAACGTTATGTTTGGCGTAAAAGCAACACAGGTCATCACCCTGAACACACCATCCTCACTGTCAAACATGGTGGTGGCAGCATCATGGTTTGGGCCTGCTTTTCTTCAGCAGGGACAGGGAAGATGGTTAAAATTGATGGGAAGATGGATGGAGCCAAATACAGGACCATTCTGGAAGAAAACCTGATGGAGTCTGCAAAAGACCTGAGACTGGGACGGAAATTTGTCTTCCAACAAGACAATGATTCAAAACATAAAGCAAAATCTACAATGGAATGGTTCAAAAATAAACATATTCAGGTGTTAGAATGGCCAAGTCAAAGTCCAGACCTGAATCCAATCGAGAATCTGTGGAAAGAACTGAAAACTGCTGTTCACAAATGCTCTCCATCCAACCTCACTGAGCTCGAGCTGTTTTGCAAGGAGGAATGGAAAAAAGATTCAGTCTCTTGATGTGCAAAACTGATAGAGACATACCCCAAGCGACTTACAGCTGTAATCACAGCAAAAGGTGGCGCTACAAAGTATTAAGTTAAGGGGGCTGAATAATTTTGCACGCCCAATTTTTCAGTTTTTGAATTGTTAAACAAGTTTGAAATATCCAATAAATGTCGTTCCACTTCATGATTGTGTCCCACTTGTTGTTGATTCGTCACAAAAAATACAGTTTTATATCTTTATGTTTGAAGCCTGAAATGTGGCAAAAGGTCGCAAAGTTCAAGGGGGCCGAATACTTTCGCAAGGCGCTCTATATCAACGAATTGGTGAGGGCACTAAAATAGTCTGCAACACCCGGCCTCACCCTACAAGAATCTGAAGTCAAATGTCTACTGTTTGCTGATGATCTGGTGCTTCTGTCCTCAGCCAAGGAGGGCCTACAGCAGCACTTAGATCTTCTGCACAGATTATGTCAGACCTGGGCCCTGACAGTAAATCTCAGTAAGACAAAAATAATGGTGTTTCAAAAAAGGTCCAGTTGCCAGGACCACAAATACAATTTCCATCTAGACACCATTGCCCTAGAGCACACACAAAACTATACATACCTCAGGCTAAACATCAGCGCCACAGTTAACTTCCACAAAGCTGTGAAAGATCTGAGAGACAAGGCAAGAAGGGCCTTCTGTGCCATCAAAAGGAACATAACATTTGACATACCAATTAGGATCCGGCTGAAAATACTTAAATCAGTTATAGAACCCATTGCCCTTTATGATTGTGAGGTCTGGGGTCCGCTCACCAAAACATTATTCACAAAATGGGACAAACACTAAATTGAGACTCCACAGGCAGAATTCTGCAAAAATATCCTCTGTGTATAACGTAAAACACCAAATAATGCATACCTGCTAACGATCAAAATCCAGAAAAAAAAGCTGTTAAATTCTACTACCACCTAAAACGTAGCGATTCCCAAACAATAGCAAAGCCATCACCTACAGCTAAATGAACCTATAGACGAGCCCCATAAGCAAGCTGATCCTGGGGCTCAGTTCACAAACACAAACAGACCCAACAGAGCCCCAGGACAGCAATACAACAAGACCCAATCAAATCATGAGAAAAAACTAAAAAAGCTATTTGGCCCTAAACAGAGAGTACACAGTGACAGAATACCTGACCACTGTGACTGACCCAAATTTAAGGAAAGTGTTGACTATGTACAGACTCAGTGTGCACAGCCTTGATATTGAGAAAGGTTAACGAAGGCAGACCTGGCTCTCAAGAGAAGACAGGCTATGTGCACACTGCCCACAAAATGAGGTGGAAACTGAGCTGCACTTCCTAACCTGCGAAATGTATGAGCATATTAGAGACACACATTTCCCTGAGATTACACAGAAACACAAAGAATATGAAAACAAATCCAATTTTGATAAACTCCCATATCTATTGGGTGAAATGTCTTTATTCTTTTGGAACTTTTGTGAATGTAATGTTTACTGTTCATTTTTTCTTATTTATTTAACTTGCTTTAGCAATGTAAACATGCTAATAAAGCCCCTTAAATTGACATTGTATTGAAATTGATAGAGAGAGAAGGCTAGTGTAAATTGCTTTACCCACTAGCTTTAACAAGACTATTAAATGGCTCTTTATTTATCATCCAGTGCCACTGATGACAGATAACCTGTATTTAAGGGAACAGGGGTGGGATCCAAAAAGTCTATGTGTGGGGAAAGAGAGAGAGAGAGAGAGAGTGTGTGAGAGAGAGAGTGTGTGTTTGAGAGAGAGTGTGTGTGAGAGAGTGTGTGTGTGTGAGAGAGAGCGAGTATGTGTGTGTGTGTGAGAGAGAGAGAGTGTGTGAGTGAGAGAGAGTTTGAGTTTTTATAAAACCTTTATTTTTTACTCAAGTGTTAACATAAAAACAAATGACACACTGCCCTTTCAGAAATGAAAAAACAAATGTAATTCCTAAATAAAAATAAATACATAACATATACATTCAACTTATTTCATCGGCAAAAAATAATTTCCCCTCCTCTACAAAACAAAGCGCTCTTTCGTAGGCCCACTTCTCCTCAAATAATAGGAGATCTTTTACAGCTGAAAAGAACTCAAAATCTACTTTTATTCTTGCTTTTACTAATCCTTTAAAAACACATCTTACATCCTGCCCATATCCCGTTTCTATCTTGTGTTTTCTACTCAGAAAAATTGACATCTTAGCTTGTCCCAAAATAAAATTTAACATTTGACATTTTCTTTTCTGTTGTTTACTATATTGAAACCCCAAAATAAAAACCGTGTTATTGAAAAATTCCCCTACAGCTTTAAACAAAGATTCCAGCATTTCCAATAGAGGTTTTATCCTCTCACACTCCATAAAACAGTGAAAAATGGTTTCTCTTATATTACAAAAAGGACATCCATCTCTAACATCTGAATTAATAACAGATACAAAAGCATTAACTGCAATGATGCCATGTAAAACCCTCCATTGCATATCACCAGTACCCTTTTGTAACGGTGGTTTGTACAGTGCTCTCCATGCTGGCTTTACCTTGTCATCAATGCCCAATTTTACCCTCCATGGAGTGTCTTTTCTATTTTTCAATTTATCTTTATTCAACACCTTGACACACCCCCTATACAAGTCCTTCCCATTCACCTCATCCAAACCCACCTCCTCCAACCCTCTCAAATCCAGCAATAACGCCTTTCTTTCTGACTCTGGGATATTTGGTGTAATCCCTAGTCTTGGAAATGAGACGTCTTCATCTTGTACCTTCTTCTTGTGGCTACTAAGCATACCCCATTCTTCCGCTGACAGAGCCTTCCTACAGCTCCCCAGCATTTGTCCGACAATCCTTTCCGACCTCATCCCCAAATGTTCTGCCACCCGTCTTCCATCCATTAAGGCGGGCCCAGCTATGGCCATTAACTGTCTTAAGGTGATGATTTTCCCCTTCACCAGAATCTTGGAGAAATGTGGAACAGCTGCAGTTGTACAATCCAGTCTTGCCCCATACACCAGAGGTTCCTCCAACAGCCAATGCACTGACTCCGCTGAAGTTCGTCTGGACACCTTCATTATGCTCCATACTCTGAGAAGTCCTCTGTAAAACGGAGGTACTCTCTCCCTAGAAATCTGGCTACTATCAACCAGAAATAAAGCCTTCTTTAAACCTAATCCTCCAACCCGTTGTAATATAAGACCTGCCACCCCTCTCCACACCACATTTTCCGGTCCATAAAGCAACCTTTGAATAAACTGAAACCGGAAAGCAGCAGCCCTACTAGCAAGATGTACAAGACCTTGTCCCCCTCTTCTTTTGACAAATACAAAACACTTTGTGGAACCCAGTGATATTTATCCCAAAAGAAATCCACAATAATTGCCTGTATCTTAGCCAGAAGGCCAGATGGTGGTTCTAAAACTGACAACCGATGCCACAGTGCAGATGCAATCACATTGTTAACTATAATAGTGCGCCCCCTATATGACATACGAGATAGTAACCAACGCCATCTCCTCATCCTCCCTTCCACCATTTCAACCACCCCACTCCAATTTTTTTCCATAGTCCCCTCATCTCCTAGGTACACTCCAAGATACTTAAAACCTCCTTTACACCATTCTAGCCCCCTGGCAAAGCCATGATCCCTCCAGACCATTCTCCAATCTGTAACGCACAACTCTTTTCCCAATTTACCTTTGCAGAGGATATTCCCCTAAAACGATCAACAATTAGACTCAAGCTATCCACCTCCGCTTGATTTTTCACTAGCACAACTACATCATCAGCATAGGCTGAGAGACGAATAGGAGGAATATCCTCTGAAAAGCACACCCCTGCAATGCGACTTCTAATGCTATTTAGTAGTGGCTCTATAGCAATGGCATATAACATTCCTGACATAGAACATCCCTGCCTAATACCTCTACACACTTTAAAAGGAGCACTCAAACCACCGTTAACTTTCAATACACTTTCAATGTCACCATATATCACCTTGATCATGGCAATAAAACCAGAGCTGAACCCAAACGCCTCAAGCGTGTGCCATAAGTATTGATGTTCAACTCGGTCAAATGCCTTTTCCTGATCAATTGAAATTAGACCAGCATCCAACCCAATATCCCTAGAGACGTCCAAAAAATCACGAATCAGAGAAATGTTATCCCCTATCTGCCTGCCAGGAACACAGTAGGACTGATCCGTATGTATGATTTGCCCCATCACCTCCCTCAGCCTGTTGGACAAAGCTTTTGACAATATCTTATAATCAGTGCACAATAAAGCCACCGGCCTCCAGTTCTTCACCTCCCTTGGGTCACCCTTTTTGGGCAGTAGGGTGAGGACAGCCCTTCTGCAGCTTATTGGTAGTAACCCTCCGGTTAAACTATCATTAGCTACTTCTAACCAATCCTCTCCCAACATAGCCCAAAAAGACTTAAAAAAGTCAACGGGAAGCCCATCAATGCCTGGTGCCCTTCCATTTTCCATGCCTTTTAATGCAGTGTATAAATCCTGCAAAGACAATGGTTGCTCAAGCTCAACCTGAACTTCTGCAGCCACCTTTGGGAGCCCATCAAAGAACTGCTGTGTCACTGTTTTGTCCTCTTTGTACTCACATTTGTAGAGCTCAGCATAGAACTCTACTGCCCTCTTTCTAATTTCACTAGGGCTAGTGAGCTCTTGTCCAACAGCTGATTTGAGACAATTAATAATTTTTCTTTGTCCATTCTTTTTCTCTAAACCAAAGAAAAATTTGGATGAGGCATCCATTTCAGATATTCCCTGAAATTTACTTCTCACCAGTGCCCCCTGTGCTCTGATACCCAGCAGGTCTGCCAATGCAGCTTTTCTCCTCTTGAGGGCCTGAGTATGGCCTCGATCTCCTGTGGTCTCAACCAATGTCATGAGTTCCACTATTTCAATCTCTAGGGCTTTCATTGATCTGGTGATATCTTTAGTGACATTCCTCGTGTATTGATTACAAAATTGTTGAATCTGGATTTTCCCTATATCCCACCACTGTTGAATGGATACAAAACTGGCTTTTTGAGATCTCCATCTCTCCCCAAAAAAACTGAAACAGTTCCTGAAGTGAGCATCACTCAATAAAGTTATATTAAAATGCCAGTATGCGCTTTTGGGTTTTACATCGTTAATGAACACCACCTCTGTTATTAAACAATGATCAGAAAACCCCACTGGAGTTATCACACTTGATTTACAGACCTGAGATTGATGCTCAAAAACATAAAACCTATCTAACCTGGCCATAGAGATGATGTTCTCTCTCACATGCGCCCAGGTGTACTGCCTTGTTCCTCCATGTTGACTCCGCCAAATATCACACAATTCATTTGTTACAATGAGGCGTTTTAAAAACATCCTTGAGGCTATATGAGGTTCTTGGTGATTTCTATCTAAATCACTAACTGTGCAGTTAAAATCCCCAGCAATAAACAAATAATCTTCTTTGTTACATTTCTCAATGGTATTTGATAGTGTCTCTAAAAAACATACCCTCTCAACTGTCATCACTGGGGCATATACATTTATCAGACACATAGTGATGTTTTCATACCTTGCTCTAACTTTTAATAACCTCCCCTCAACTACCTCTTCAACCTCATATGACAACGGCAAAAACCCTTTTGAGAACAAAATAACCACACCCCCACTTTTTGAGTTTTTATGACTACACACCACTGTCCCCCCCCACTCCTGTTGCCACATAACTTCATTTTCCAAATTACTATGCGTTTCTTGTAAAAAAATTATGTCACTTCCCTTTCCCCTAATTAACTCATACACCATGGCTCTTTTTTTTACATCTCTTGCCCCATTTACGTTTAAAGAAGAAATCTTAAAACTGCTCATGGATAAAAAAAATATACAGAGGACGATCCAGCCACCACATCTCTTTACAGAGTTAAGACTGCAACTGAACTCTTTCATTTTCTTTAGAATTTACATCACTTATCACTCTTGTGACCACTTTCTTGAGTCTAGCAATTTCAGGGCTTTTCAAACTTCCGCCTGTAATTTTTGACATCAGAAACTTTGCTGATTCAATAAACAATTCACGTTCAGGGAAAAAATCAGTTACATTGTAATCTTGCATATATTTCTTCCCTTTTGTCAACTTCAAAAATTGACGTATCCTCTCGATCCCATACCTCCCTTCCACCCCATTTATCTCACTATATTGTTGTGACGCGTCAGATGACTCACTCTCACTATCCTCCCCAGAAGAATACTCCATCTCTACACCTTGTTCATCTTCAATTGATTTATCAAACTCTACCTTTCTCTTAGAATTAGACCCTTCACCACCCCTTACATTCTTCCTTTTACTCCTCGGTATTTTGAAAACATCCGCTTCCTTTTCCGTTATTTCAATCTCCTCTTGACCTCCAATTTCATTTTCCAGCACCACCTCAGCGACGGCAGTCGCAATCTCGCCTACTGTTTCCCCTCCCTCTTTGTTCTGATCTACCACAATTGCCCCCGTATCCACACTGTCTTCCTCTCCTGCTTTTCCAACCACATCTGCCCACCTTCTCTCTTCTCCTGTACCCTTAGCATGTTCATCCCTTCGCGGTGGTGCGTTAGTTGTACTCGCACTAAAACTACTACCAGGCTCAGCGCGCTCATTTTCGGGACAATTACGCACCAAATGCCCCTCTCTTCCACAGCCAAAGCATTTCATTGATTCAGTAGATGCAAAGAAGACATAATCAAATCCATCAATCTTAAAGCTAAACGCTAAATCCAGTTCATCTCCTTCCTTTTTTAAAATCATATGCACTTGTCTCCTATGAGACACAACATGTTTCAACAACGGAGATTTGCATCCAAAAGGAACTTTCTTTATTGTAGACACTATTTGACCATGGCGCGATAACTCTCGCCATAACACTTCATCTCTAACAAATGGTGGCACGTTAGAAAGCATGACTTTCTTCGCCGGATTCATAAGCGGAAATACCGACGTCTGTGTTTCTCTCAACACGACACCCATCTCAACTATTCTATTCACCTTTTCAATTGAATCTAAGAATATCACTACAGCGCTATTCATCCTTGAGGCTGATTTGATGCTATCATACCCAATGATAGCACCCACAGCCAAGCTACATTCTTCCACTGAACACCCTGTCGCAGCAGGAATCTTTACTCCATGCCTCCGACTAAGTTTTTCAAACTCTCCATTTCCACGAGTGGCCATAACAACCAGCCCCACCCGCTGGTTGTGCCCTCGCGAAAAACCAACCTCAAAGATCCCACCACCCCTATACGTGCTTAGTGATAGTTTAAACAAGATACCCTTAAAACAACTAACCTAATCAATATATATATATATACATACAACAACCCGATAGAGTGAAAAAGAAATTCCATTCGCTCTCACAATCACTCCTGCTTGACGACTCACTCCCAGCATGCACTCCCAGCATGCACTCCGATGAGAGAGAGAGAGAGAGAGAGAGAGAGAGAGAGAGAGAGAGAGAGAGAGAGAGAGAGAGAGAGAGAGAGAGAGAGAGAGAGAGAGAGAGAGAGAGAGAGAGAAATGTTTTTTATCTGATTTACTTCTTATTGAGTGTTGATGCAGGCGTGGATCATAAATGTAAGAAGGTGTATGGGTTGGTTGGTTCTTCTATCCTTCTGTGGACCTACTATCCCCAAGTGTCCCCACAAGGAAAGTAAAACAAGGAAAAATGTCCCACATCCCCATGGGAACAAAGGCTATTTTAAGATTAGGGGTTAGGTTTAGGGTTAGGGTTAGGAGTTAGGTTTAGGTTTAGACCTTGGGTTATTGGTTACGGGTTAGGATTACGGAAAGGGTTAGGGTTAGGTTTAGGGTTTGGGGTTAGGAAAAATAGGGTTTTTTAGAATAACATACGTGTGTGTGTGTGTGTGTGTGTGTGTGTGCGTGCGTGCGTGCGTGCGTGCGTGTGTGCGTGCGTGTGTGTGTGTGACAGGTTAAAGGAAATATTCATAGCCTGTTATACATTAAAAAGTATTAGTAAGTTCATAGTATGTGAGGATCTTAAAACATCTAAGGTTAAAAAGATCATGTATTCAGTATTAATTGATAGAGATTGATAACATTCATATAATTGTGTTCAAGTTCAAATCCGTCAAGCGTACAAAGGGTACAAATTGTGAGAGTAATGTGTAAACGTTATATTGATTACATTATTTTGTGGTGCCTAAAAGGGTTAATCTGTGATCTACTAAATGATCTTAATCTATGAGCCTGAGATCGATTGCTTTGGTCTCCACCCATATTCTCGGGGAAATCGCGGTCTTTTCTCATTGCACTAAAAGTTGAATTGAGAAAACAACACCGTATCACTGTCGTGATTATTTCTCCCCCTTTTTCAGGTACGTTATTGATGATAAAAAAAATAGTAATTTAAATGTAATAACTCATTGACATGTCAAGATAGTTTAAGGTGTGTCTTAGTAACATCTTGAGGAAGTTAAGTTTGCAGAGCGTAATATGAGCCCTGATCGGTTGTAGCGAAGAATAGCGTACTGAGAGTAGCTGCCATTTTATGTCGATTGTGAATGAACATGTGCGTTGTTAATAAGATATTTTGCTGTGTTATTTGTATAATGGTTTTTCTGTTGTTTTGTAATGTGTTACTTTTGTAAAATGATTGCACTAAAAGTTTAATTGAGAAAACAACACTGTATCACTCTCGTGATTATTTCTCCCCCTTTTTCAGGGGCGTAACATGTGTGTGCGTGTTTGCATACCTACTTGCGTGTGCGTCTGTGCGGGTGTGTTTGTGGATCCTGTAGGCATAATTTTTTCATTCCATACAGTTTTGATTCTCCTGCACATTTCACAGAGGATCAAACCACTAGGGGGAGTGTGTCTTTATCTTCATTAAAATCAACGTCAATACCCGAGCACCAGTATAATTTAGTGTGATGCGCCATCCACACTCACACTGCCGCAATGCTGTGAAACTAGCTAGGGGCTATATCACCAGAGAAACCTCATAAACCACCACCACCACCACCCAACGTCCTTAACAAAACACATTCCTTTTCCTCCTCCTCAACGACCTAATATCCCATCCTCCCGCTTCTGACAGAGACGATTATGATACAAGCGTTTAAGAAAACAATTATTACAAATGAGTAATTAACCACTAATGTTTGAGCAAATAAACACAGACAGAGAGAGGGAGAGCAGTAGGCCCAGGGCGATGGAGGGAGGAGGAAGGGAAGATTAGTACAGCCTGCGCACCGCACCATGTTGGTCATTACACTGAAGGGGCGATGAGAGTGACGAGCCTACTGGCTTGAAAAACACACACACACACAAGACGGCTCAACTGGGCAACAGGGTGTGTGCAACGCAAGCAGAGTATAGTGTGCTCTCTCTGTCATGCTCTATGTCCTCCTTCCTAATCCATCATCACCAAACTCCTGTATCACTCTGTATCACGATTACCTTTAGACTCCCTCTCTACGGTATGACATCCTCTCTCTCTCTCTCCCTCCCTCCCTCTGTGCTTACCATTGCAGCTATCTCTATTAAGATCAAACAAGGTCAGAGCCGGTGAAGTTTGATTGATGAAAATGGAATTTAGATGAAAGCACACTTCAGATAATGAAGATATGCGGTGAAAGATTAAAATGGCGCCGAGGCTGCAATTGCTGAGGTGCTAACCAAATTAATATTGAAATTGATGTATGTTTGGCTTCTGCCGAGACAATCCCCATGTGTTTTTTGGGGCCCCCAGGCAAAGTCAATTTTAATTTTTATTTAATTCTCATTTTGGAGTGAAGCAGAAGTTGGCTTCTTTTAACTGACAGGGAGTGTTTCCTCTCCCGTTTCCCCGAATTAAAGATGGACTTTTAGCACAAGGCAGGCATTTAGATAAGATTTAATTCATTAGGAGAGTTTCAATACACTTGTTTTGTTCTGTTGTCAGGACTATTTGTGCGCATGTGTGTTTGTTTGTGTGTGCATGAGCATTTATGTGTGCATTTGTCTATGTACAAACCGCTTATTTTCTAACAAAAGCCACACACACCTGATAATCAGAGCTATCTCTGTTTAAACCACTGATTTGTTGTATCTGTTGGGCCTGGTGAGATGAGTGTCTCCAAAGATGGGCGGACGGATAAGGCATCAAAGGGCTGAGGCGCTATCAGGGCCCCACATCACTGTCGGATGAATGAGACACCCACACTAATCCTCCATATAAAATAGACCAATCCTTCAAGGGACTTCTTCGAGTGCACTTAGCAACCACGTCCTCCTTCTTTTCCCTTCCAATGAAGAATCCAGGAAAAACCCGACCTAACATATCTCAGTGTTTATCGCATTGTCTCAGTTTCAGCCCCAGTCCTATTACATCTAATTACTGAGTAGGAGAAAGGGCGTCCATTCTGGGGAGATAAGTTGCTGCACAGCTATTTTCAGGTCTCTCCAGAGATGCTCGATCGGGTTCAAGTCCAGGCTCTGGCTGGGCCACTCAATGACATTGAGAGACTTGTCCTGAAGCCACTCCTGCGTTGTCTTGGTTATGTGCTTAGTGTTGTTGTCCTGTTGGAAGGAGAACCTTCGCCCCAGTCTGAGGTCCTGAGCGTTCTGGAGGAAATTTTCATCAAGGCTCTCTCTGACCTTTGCATTATTCATCTTTTCCTCAACCCTGACTAGCCTCCCAGTCCATGCCACTGAAAAACATCCCCACAGCATGATGCTGCGACCACCATACTTAACCGTAGGGTTTGGGCTAGGTTTCCTACAACCTTGACGCTTGGCATTCAAGCCAAAGATTTCAATGTTGTTTTCATCAGATCAGAGAATCTTGTTTCTCATGGTCCGAGAGTGCTTTCGGTGCCTTTTACTGAGGAATAGCTTCTGTCTGGCCATTCTACCATACAGGCCTGATTGGTGGAGTGCTGCAGAGATGGTTGTCATTCTGTAAGGTTCTCCCAACTCCACAGAGGAACTCTGGAGCTCTGTCAGAGTGATGAACTCTGGAGCTCTGTCAGAGTGACCATCGGGTTCTTGGTCTCCCCCCCGATTGCTCAGTTTGGCAGAGCGACCAGCTCTAGTTGGAGTCTTGGAGGTTCCAAACTTCTTCCATTTTAGAATGATGGAGGCCACTGACCTTCAATGTTGCAGATAATTGTTTGGTACTCATCCCCAGATCTGTGCATCAACACAATCTGGTCTTGGAGGTCTACGGACAATTCCTTTGATCTCATGGCTTGGTTTTTGCTCTGACATGCACTGTCAACTGTAGGACCTTATATAGACAGGTGTGTGCCTTTCCAAATTGTCCAATCGATTGAATTTACCACAGGTGGACTTCAATTAAGTTGTGGAAACATCTCAAGGATGATCAATGGAAACAGGACGTACCTGAGCTCAATTTCGAGCCTCAATTGCAAAGGGTCTGAATACTTATGTAAATAAGGTATTTCTGTTTTATTTTAATACATTTTATTTTGAATGAATATAAATATGTGATGGGATGTATAGACATTATGAACAGTGTCTGGAAAGAATATTTAGTATATCTGTAGAATACGTAGGATAGAATAAACACCAGTCTCAAAGTCAACAGTGAAGAGGCAACTCCGGGATGCTGGCCATCTAGGCAGAGTTCCTCTGTCCAGTGTCTGTGTTCTTGAACCAATCTTAATCTATTATTTTTATTGGCCAGTCTGAGATATGGATTTTTCTCTGCCTAGAAGGCCAGCATTTTGGAGTCGCCTCTTCACGGTTGACGTTGAGACTGGTGTTTTGTGGGAACTATTCAATGAAGCTGCCAGTTGTGGACGTGTGAGGCGTCTGTTTCTGAAACTAGACACACTAATGTATGTTCCCTCTTGCTCAGTTGTACACCGGGGCCTCCCACTCCTCTTAATATTCTGCTTAGAGCGAGTTTGGGAGTAGTACACTGCGTTGTCCGAGATCTTCAGTTTCTTGGCAATTTCTCACATGGAACAGCCTTCATTTCTCAGAACAAGAATAGACTGACGAGATTCATTAGAAAGGTCTTTGCTTCTTGCCATTTTGAGCCTGTAATCTAACCCACAAATGCTGATGCTCCAGATACTCAACTAGTCTAAAGAAGGCCAGTTTTATAACATCTTTAATCAGAACAACAGTTTTCAGCTGCGCTAACATAATTGCAAAAGGGTTTTCTAATGATCAATTAGCCTTTTAAAATTATAAAATTGGATTAGCTAACACAACGTGCCATTGGAACACAGAAGTGATGGTTGCTGATAATGGGCCTCTGCACGTCATTTCCAGCTACAATAGTCATTACAATGTTGTAGTCAACTACAACATTAAAAAGGTCTACACTGTATTTTTGATCAATTTCATCTTATTTTAATAGACAAAAAAATGGCTTTTCTTTCAGAAACAAGGACATTTTTAAGTGACCTCAAAATTTTGAACGGTAGTGTATATACACATCAGCGCGCACACACACATACACAATATAAAACTGCCTTAATTAATTCCCATCAAAAGCCCAAGGCCAATAGAACATAACATCCAAAGCAGAAATCCTACGACATGGCATCCTATTACATGGCATTTCAGTCCTTTAATCTAATAATAATGTCCAGCTTCTTGCCTTTGACTCTGTCTGAATAAACGACCTGTGTTTTGTCTGCTTCGCTTGAAAACAGGTTTTTCCCATTCACTCTAATGTAAACCAAGTGTGGATGCTAACCGTAGCGTAACGCCCCGGTAATGATAGCCTTCATTGGGCTTGCTAATTTAACCCGCGGTGTATCTGGAGGGAGGGGCTCAAGTCAGGGGTTGCTATTCATCAAATACAAGAAGTGTGTGTGTGTGTAGGGCATGTATGTTCATGCGCAGGTGTGTGTTTGAGCGTGCATGCGAGTGTGCGTGACTCCCTTTAAAACAACAATCAGGTCCCCCAAAAACACCATTGTGCTCCACTTCCTTATGCAAATATGAAAAGTGGCTTCATTTTATTTATCTACTGAGCTCCATTATGATTCATGTAGGTTAACAGAGTATTGGGCTACTTATTAGAGATACCATGTATATTTCAGGGTTAATGAAATACTGAATATATTTACTTATTTCCCCTCTCCTTCTCTCTGAAACATTTGGTCTGGAATGGAAACAAGTCACACGTATGGAAACCCCATACATTACAGTTAACACAGCTAATGCATTAAGAATCCATTAACAAACAGCAAAACATGTAAATAAAAGTTTCTAATCCTTAGCCGAGTATTAGAGCTTCTCAACTGGCTGTATCCTACTGTATTCTTACTATTGACTTGATGTTTCTGTGATGTTTTCTCTCTCGTGGTGGTGTGCCTGAAGTGTAGGAGGTGTGAGGTGTTAAAAGGTGACTGTCCCCTACCCATGATGCATCTGGAGCATCTGTGGTGGTTCGCTGATAGGGATGTGTTGCAACAGCTGTAGAAACATGTTTTCAAGGTAGCTGACACACAGACACTCATGCAAGCGTGGAGACACACGCGCGCACACACACACACACACACACGCACGCACGCACGCACACACACACACACACACACACACACACACACACACACACACACACACACACACACACACACACACACACACACACACACACACACACACACACACACACACACACACACACACACACACACACACACACACACACAGAGATGTGTGCTTTACGTGCTTTGGGTCTCGCCGTGATCACACGTTTCCAGTGAAGACAGACATAGACACAGTGCTGTTGCTGTAGTTTTCAAACTGTTATCATAGTGGGTTAGCAGCAGAGTCTGTGTAGCTTTTCTGTTCCAGCCAGGTATGCCAGATGTGTCCTCAACATCTATCTCCACTACAACTCTCTCACACCCGTCTGTCATGAATAATACAATGCATGACCCAAAGTTAACCATCTCTACATCTTCCAGTTTCTAATCCAACATATTACACATTTTATGACTATATTTGGGGATAAAACATGATGTTAACAGCTGAGAGAGATGGATGAGTTATGGAACCTAAGAGGTGAACATGCTGGGGGAGTGTTCAGGCTTTACGCCTGGCGGCTTACCAGCAGCCTTGTAGGAGCTCTCTATTGTCTACACACACACACACACACACACACACACACACACACACACACACACACACACACACACACACACACACACACACACACACACACACACACACACACACACACACACACACACACACACACACACACACACACACACACACACACACATGATTGGTTATCTGACAGCAGTCTTAGAGGAACTCTCTGTGGACACATGCACAAGTCCTATCCCTTCATTAACAAGTTCAATCTTTACCATTCCTTCCTGTGACCCAATCCTGTACAGTGGTAACGCTGTTTGGCCTTGGTCTCCTTATTTCTAAAGTACAACAACCTCTCTCTCTCTTTCTTTTTCTCTCTCTCTCTCTCTCTCTTTCTCTCTTTTTCTCTAGCTCTCTCGCTCTCTCGTTAATATTTCATCAGGCAGGGAATAGCAGATCTGTAGGTCACAGTACTGGCTACAGCAATTAGAACCTCGAACAGTGACCTGACTCTCTCTCTCTCTCTCTCTCTCTCGGTGGCACTGTGTCATCCTAAAAGCGGGCAATGAATCTGTTCTGAGAACAAGAACAAGTGAATGAGAGAGAGAGAGAGAGAGAGAGAGAGAGAGAGAGAGAGAGAGAGAGAGAGAGAGAGAGAGAGAGAGAGAGAGAGAGGGGAGCGGAAGGGGAAGGGGAAGGGGATGGGGAAGTGGAATGGGAGAAGATGGGAAGCGTGAAAGAGGGAAAACCAGCCGAATCCACATGAACAAAATAAGTTTCCAGCTGTATAATGTTTTACAGCTAAATGAAGATTGACTAAAGAAACCCACGGGCTAAAACGTTCGGGTCACGCGAGAATACATGCACTCTATTGCGCACGTCTGAATTGGTGCGCTCTCTTTTTCCATGAAGTACCAATTGATGTCGGTTTGTCTGTTCGCGCTGATTATTGTTTTACACGTTTAAAACATCCTAAAGCTTGATTCTGCACTTAGTCTGACCAGTTTAGTCGACATATAATATGTAATTTTGAAGTTTTGATGCGCAAGAGTGCGGGACCAGAAGTCATTTTGGGTGCATTTCAGCTGAAGCTGTTAGCATATGCTAATACAGAGACACACAACTTGAAACCAAACGATGTATTGGGTAAGTATGACTCCTTCCACGTCTTCTGATCGAAGAACTGTCACGGTTCATGAATCCACGGCCTCCCTCTCTCTTTCTCTTTCTCTCTCTCTCTCTCTCTCTCTCTCTCTCTCTCTCTCTCTCTCTCTCTCTCTCTCTCTCTCTCTCTCTCCCGTGTTTGTGTGGGCGTGGTTCCCAATCTCGGCCTGATTGTCTGCGCCAGCTGGAACCACTTATCTTCCCTTTATATGTTCTGTAACCAGTGTTTCTTGTTGTCAGATCGTTGTTACTTCCCTGAGGTTGTGTTGTTACTTCCCTGAGGTTGTGTCGTGTGTCAGTGCTCATCTCTCGCCGCCCTTGTGTGGATTATCTGCTGTGCTCCTTCCTTCCCATCCGGACACACTCCCCTGGATTTCTCAGCACGCTATCACCAGAGGATGAGCCCTAGTCCCTGGGTTGGATTCCGTCTGAGTACAGTCTGTCTGTCCTGTTGCTGATATAAATTGTATTCATTAAACCATCGTTGCTTGCATCTTGCATCCGCCTCTGTATTGTCACAGAACGATCTGACCAGACCATGGATGCAGCGAGTTCAACGAGTCTGACCGAATTCATTTCCCGCAGTATCACGAGAATGGATCAACAAGAGGAGAACGTCTCCAGCACAGGTCGGGCAGTACAAGCCATTGCGACGCAGGTATCCCAGCTGACCCAACAATTACAACATCTGAGGGGTTCCGCTGCGCCACCTACACCGGCAGTTCAACCCGCCCCGCCAGAGCCGGATTCCCAGCTAGAGCCACGGCTACCGACACCAGAGGGTTATTCAGGTGATCCTGACTATTGCAGAGCTTTCTTTACGAGATGTTCCATGCATTTCTCGTTGCAGCCACGGACCTTCAACCGTGAACAGTCTAAGGTAGCATTCGTACTCACACTGCTATCAGGTAAAGCGGCTCTTTGGGGAAAGACGGTGTGGGCGAACCAGGACCCATGCTGCACCTCTTTCCAGACACTCTCCGAGGAGATGAGAAGGGTTTTCGATCGGGCCGTGGCGGGTATAGAGGCGGCCAGACTACTCGCTGACCTTTGCCAAGGAGACCGTTCCATATCGGAATACTCCATCCAATTCCGCACTCTGGCTGCAGAGTGTCAGTGGAACGAGAAGGCGCAGTGGGACATGTTCCTGCATGGGCTGGAGGACCGGATCCAGAAGGAGATTTATGTTCTGGACCTTCCCAGGAGTTTAAATGGACTAGTGGAACTAGCCTTGAGGGTCGACGCTCGTCTGAGTCGTATTGGCCGCCGAGCATGCCCTAACAGACCGTATAACTACATGGAGGGCTGGCATGCCAGCAGCCTCCGCTCACGAACCCATGCAGCTGGGGAGAGCTCGCCTCTCTCGGGAAGAGAGGGAGAGGCGGAGATCCCAAGGACTCTGTCTCTACTATGGTAGAGCGGGCCATTTTATCCACAAATGCCCGGTAAAAGATCAGGCCCGGTAGTAAGCATGAGGCTACTATCGGGGGGTGTCACCACAGAGAAGACCTCATCATCTACTCTCCTCCCGGTAAGACTAAGATGGGCCATCCACACGCACGACACCCAAGCCTTACTGGACTCAGGAGCAGAGGGTAATTTCATGGACACCAAGCTCGCTCACAAACTCCAGATTCCTATCAACTCACTCACGCACAAGATATCCGTCAACGCTCTCAATGGTCAAGAACTCCCCAACATTTCTCACACCACTGAACCTATCACACTCATCACTTCTGGCAATCACACTGAGACACTATCATTTCTACTCATGGACTCACCCCTTGCACCATTAGTTCTCGGCCACCCTTGGCTCATCCAACACAACCCCAGAGTTGACTGGGTTCATAAATCTATATCCATGTGGAGTAACAAGTGTCTTGAGTCATGTTTAGTGTCTGCTTGTTCGTCTGTGTCTGATTCTGTGTTTCTAGAGGAGGCAGTGGATTTGTCTAACGTGCCCGTTGAATACCTTGACCTGAAAGAGGTGTTCAGTAAGTCCCGTGCTGCTTCTCTTCCTCCGCATCGTCCCTATGACTGTGCATTAGAATTATTGCCAGGTGAGTCTCCGCCTAAAGGCAAGTTATATTCACTCTCTGTTCCGGAGAGGGAGGCTATGGAGAGATACATCTCTGATTCTCTGGCATCTGGATTCATTCGTCCTTCCTCTTCTCCAGCGGGGGCGGGGTTCGTCTTTGTGGGGAAGAAGGACAGATCTCTGCGTCCTTGCGTTGATTACCGTGGGTTGAATAACATCACAGTGAAGAATACCTATCCCTTACCGTTGATGTCCTCAGCCTTTGAAAGGTTACAGGGAGCATCCGTGTTCACTAAGTTGGATTTACGTAATGCATATCATTTGGTTCGCATAGGGGGGGCGAATGGAAGACGCGTTTAACACCCCCAGAGGGCACTTCGAATATTTGGTCATGCCTTTTGGGCTATCCAACTCCCCAGTGGTTTTCCAGGCACTCGTCAATGACGTACTGAGAGATATGATTGATCAGTTCATATATGTTTACCTGGATGACATACTGATTTTTCTTCTTCTCTCCAGGAACACGTTCAGCACATCAGACGAGTGCTTCAGAGGTTGTTGGAGAATGGACTTTTTGTCAAGGCGGAGAAATGCATTTTCCATGCACAATCCGTTCCATTCCTAGGTTACATCGTCTCGACTGAAGGTATTCGCATGGATCTTGACAAGGTTAAGGCTGTGGTGGATTGGTCTAGCCCAGATTCCCGTAAGGCCCTACAGAGGTTTCTGGGATTCGCCAATTTCTACCGGCGTTTCGTTCGCAACTTTAGCCAGATAGTCGCTCCTCTTACCGCCTTAACCTCCCCCAGAGTGACGTTCAGGTGGTCCGATACAGCCGAGGCTGCATTCGCCAAACTCAAGAGCCGCTTTGTTTCGGCTCCCATCCTCATAGCTCCCGATCCCTCGCGTCAGTTCGTGGTGGAGGTGGACGCTTCAGAGGTGGGGGTAGGTGCGGTACTTTCCCAACGTTCCTCTTCTGACGACAAGATGCACCCTTGCGCGTTTCTTTCCCATCGGTTATCACCTGCGGAACGCAACTACGACATTGGCAACAGAGAGTTGTTGGCAGTGAAGTTAGCACTGGAGGAGTGGCGCCATTGGTTAGAGGGGTCGGGGGTACCTTTTATAGTTTGGACCGATCACAAGAATTTGGAATATAACAGAACCGCTAAGCAACTCAACGCCAGGCAGGCGCGGTGGGCACTCTTTTTCGGACGTTTTGACTTCTCTCTCTCGTATCGCCCGGGTTCCAAGAATGTCAAACCCGATTCCCTTTCTCGCATTTTTGACCATTCCGAACGCCCATCCACTCCCGAGTGCATCCTACCCGGGACCCTAGTGGTCTCCACACTCACATGGGAGGTTGAATTGAGGGTCAAAACGGCCTTAGAAGGGGTAACGCCTCCGCCCGGTTGCCCGCCTAATCGGTTGTTTGTGCCGGAGGGGTGTCGGTCCGATGTTATTCGGTGGGGGCATTGCTCCAACGTAGCGTGTCATCCAGGAGTCAGCCGCACTAGCTTTTTGGTTAAGCAACGCTTTTGGTGGCCACTGATGGCTCGTGACATTCACAGTTTCGTCTTGGCTTGCTCGGTTTGTACCACTGGGAAGACTTCTAATCGACCCCCAGATGGGTTACTCCAACCGCTGTCGGTCCCTTCGAGACCCTGGCCCCACATCGCGCTAGATTTTGTTACCGGCCTTCCACCCTCCCAGGGCAAGACAGTTGTTTTGACCGTGGTGGACCGGTTCTCGAAGGCGGCTCATTTTATTCCCTTGCCTAAATTACCATCTGCCAAGGAGACAGCGGTAACTGTCGTGGATCACGTCTTTCGCTTACATGGCCTGCCGATGGACGTAGTTTCTGACAGGGGGCCCCAAGAGTTTTGTAGGTTACTGGGAGCGAGTGTCAGCCTGTCTTCAGGGTTTCATCCCCAGAGCAACGGTCAAACGGAGAGGGCCAACCAAGATTTGGAGAGAGTGTTGCGATGTTTGGTTTCTAAGAATCCCTCTTCCTGGAGTCAACAACTCTCTATGGTTGAGTACGCTCACAATTCGTTGCCAGTGGCAGCCACGGGTCTCTCTCCATTTGAGTGTAGTTTAGGTTACCAGCCACCTATCTTTCCCAGTACGGAGTCCGAGGTCACTGTTCCCTCCGCTCACGCTTTCATCCAGAGGTGCCGTCACGCATGGAGCAGAGCCCGTGAGACTCTTCTCCGGGTGGGGGCGCGCACCAAGGCTAAGGCCGATCGCCACCGTTCGAAGCCTCCGGTATACGTCGTTGGCCAAAGAGTGTGGCTTTCTACTAAGAACATTCCACTCCGATCCGTTTCGAACAAGCTTGCCCCCAAATTTATCGGCCCGTTCAGAGTCACCAGGATCATTAGTCCGGTGGCGGTCCGGCTCAAGCTTCCTCCGGCATATAGGAGAATTCATCCTATCTTTCATGTGTCTAAAATAAAACCTGTGTTTCAGGCACGCATTAACCCGCCGGTCCCGGTTCCCGCCGCCACGACTTGTTGATGGGGAACCCACCTTTTCTGTCAATCGTATTTTGGACTCTAGAAGGAGGGGACGCGGATTCCAGTACCTGGTGGACTGGGAGGGTTACGGCCCGGAGGAGAGAAGTTGGGTACCTGCTAGGGACATTCTGGATCACTCCCTTATCGATGATTTCAATCGACAGGTAAATTCGCCTGGGAACGCCAAGAGGCGTTCCTAGGAGGGGGGGTATTGTCACGGTTCATGAATCCACTGCCTCCCCTCCCTCTCTCTCTCTCTCTCTCTCTCTCTCTCTCTCTCTCTCTCTCTCTCTCTCTCTCTCTCTCTCTCTCTCTCTCTCTCCCGTGTTTGTGTGGGCGTGGTTCCCAATCTCGGCCTGATTGTCTGCGCCAGCTGGAACCACTTATCTTCCCTTTATATGTTCTGTAACCAGTGTTTCTTGTTGTCAGATCGTTGTTACTTCCCTGAGGTTGTGTTGTTACTTCCCTGAGGTTGTGTCGTGTGTCAGTGCTCATCTCTCGCCGCCCTTGTGTGGATTATCTGCTGTGCTCCTTCCTTCCCATCCGGACACACTCCTCTGGATTTCTCAGCACGCTATCACCAGAGGATGAGCCCTAGTCCCTGGGTTGGATTCCGTCTGAGTACAGTCTGTCTGTCCTGTTGCTGATATAAATTGTATTCATTAAACCATCGTTGCTTGCATCTTGCATCCGCCTCTGTATTGTCACAAGAACATCAAAGGTAAGGGAATATTTACGTGGTTATTTTGGGTTTCTGTGGACTCCAAACGTAGAGGAGACATACTGCTAATATCTGAGCGCCGTCTCAGATTATAGCCTAGTGAACAAATTCTGTAACGTTAAAAATAAATGTAACACAGCGGTTGCATTAAGAAGAAGTGTATCTTTGTAACTATATGTAGAACATGTATATTTAGTCATGTGTATTGCTTGTTATCTGACGTTATCTGTCGGAGCTAGCATCATTTCTCCGGACATTTGAGTAGCATTTTTTGAAAATGTCGTCATTGTAAACAGAGATTTATGGATATAAATGGCATATTATTGAAAAAAACATAAATGTACCTTGTACCATGTCCTATGACTGTCATCTGATGAAGATTTTCAAAAGGTTAGTGAATGATTTATTTTTTAATCCTGCTTTTATAATTTTATATTTTCTGGGACAAAATGGCTGCCTCTTGTCTTTGTTTCGGTGGTGTAATTTCAATATGTGGTGTGTTTTCGCCGAAAAACATTTTAGAAATCTGACATGCTGGGTAGATGAACAAGGTGTTTATCTTTCATTTGAGCTATTGGACTTGTTAATGTGTGGAGGTTAAATATCTCTAAGAATATTTTTTGCATTTTGTGTTATGCTAATGAGCTTGAGCCTGTAGTCACGATCCCAGATCCGGGATGGGTAGCATCAAGAAGTTAAAATATATTTTTGTTGGGTTTGTATCATTTGATTTACACAACATGCCTACCACTCTGAATATGCAAAAACAAATATTTTATGAAACAAATAGGAAATAAGACAAAAAAACACAAAACTTGAGCGTGCATAGCTATTCACCCCCCCCCCAAAGTCAATACCTTGTACAGCCACCTTTTGCAGCAAATACAGCTGCAAGTCTCTTGGGGTATGTCTCTGTAAGCTCGGCACATCTAGCCACTGGGATTTTTGCAGTTTCTTCAAGGCAAAACTGCACTAGTTGCTTCAAGTAGGATGGGTTCCATTTCTGTACAGCAATCTTTAAGTCATACCACATATTCTCAAATGGATTAAACTCTGGGCTTTGACCATTCCAAGACATTTAAATGTTTTCCCTTAAAACACTCAAGTCTTGCTTCAGCAGTATGCTTAGTGTCATTGTCCTGCTGGAAGGTGAATCTCTGTCTCAGTCTCAAATCTCTGGAAGACTGAAACAGGTTTCTCTCAAGATTTTCCCTCTTTTTAGCGCCATCCATCACTCTGACCAGTTTCCCACTCCCTGCCGGTGAAAAACATCCCCACAGCCTGATGTTGCCACCACCATGCTTTACTATGAGGATGGTGTTCTCTGGGTGATGGGAGGTGTTGGGTTTGTGACAGACATAACGTTTTCCTTGATGGCCAAAAAGCTCAATTTTAGTCTCATCTGACCAGAGTACCTTCTTCCATATGTGGGCCATGATGCGAGGCTATAGCTGGATCAATGACCCATTTACTGCAAGACATCCAGGAGGTGCAGTTGTCACAGTGTATCAGGCAAGGATTTTGACAGATCACGATGCATTTATCAGCTTATGCAATTTAAGTGGTGTACCGATCATTAATGCAGTATACACATTTGCAGCAGGTCCCCATACATATGGTCTCATATAAAAGCAATGTTTTTTTTCTGTCCACTCTTCTATAAAGCCCAGCTCTGTAGAGTCTCCCACATGCCTTTTGGTGAACACCAAATGTGATTATTTTACAGAAAAAAATTAACACATTTGGTGTTCACCAAAAGGCATGTGGGAGACTCACATGCCTTTTGGTGAACACCAAATGTGTTAATTTTTTTCTAGAAAATGGATGGGTTTTTTCTGTCCACTCTTCTATAAAGCCCAGATCTGTGGAGTGTACAGCTTAAAATGGTCCTATGGACAGATAGTCTAATCTCTGCTGTGGAGCTTTGCAGCTCCTTCAGGGTTATCTTTAGGTCTCTTTGTTGCCTCTCTGATTAATGCCCTCCTTGCCTGGTCTGTGAGTTTTGGTGGGCGGCCCGCTCTTGGCTGGTTTGTTATGGTGCCATATTCTTTCAATTTTTTAATAATGGATTTAATGGTGCTCCGTCGGATGTTCAAAGTTTTTTATTTATTTTTCATAACCCAACCCTGATCTGTACTTCTCCACAATTTTGTCCCTGACCTGTTTGGAGAGCTCCTTGGTCTTCAAGGTGCCACTTGCATGTCGGTGCCCCTTGCTTAGTGGTGTTACAGACACTGTGGCCTTTCAGAACAGGTGTATGTATACTGCGAAGTGACAGATCTCATGTGACACTTAGCGTGCACACAGGTGAACCTTATTTAACTAATTATGTGGCTTCTGAAGGTAATTTGTTGCACCAGATCTTATTTAGGGGCTTCATAGCAAAGGGGTGAGTACATATGAACGCACCACTTTTCCATTAAAACAAATATTTACGTTTTCTGAAAAAAGTTAATTTTTTCATTTCAAATCACCAATTTGGACAATTTTATGTTTGTCCATTATATGAAATCCAAATAAAAATCTATTTAAATTAAAGGTTGTAATGCAACAAAATAGAAAAAATGCCAAGGGGGATGAATACTTTTGCAAGGCACTGTAAGACCTTCAATTAACCCGTCTGTGCCTCTATGCCTCCTGCACTATGTCAGCGTGACATCATCAGTTAAGAGTGCATGCGTGCCACAACCATTGTTTCATCATCAACGTGGGCCATGATGCGAGGCTCTAGCTGGATCAATGACCCATTTACTGCAACACATCCAGGAGGTGCAGTTGTCACAGTGTATCTATCAGGCAAGGATTTTGACAGATCACAATGCATTTATCAGCTTATGCAATTTAAGTGGTGTACCGATCATTAATGCAGTGTACACATGTGCAGCAGGTCCCCATACATATGGTCTCATATAACCACTATGACCATGCTGACATGGACTGATCCGCAGAGTATTTACAACCCTGATCTAAGGTCAATTTGTGTTTTGACTCAAAATGGGAAATGCTAAGGATTGGGGGAGAGTAGGCGGATCCTCGATCTGTGGTTAATATCTATCTACGCAGAGACTCCTGCTAATGGCTGACCCTGTGACCTATTGTCTGTGTCCATACTAGGCCTGGCACAGTAGTATTGACCCATGCAGAGGGAGGAGGTAGTATGTAGAGCAAGCCTTTTAAAAGCAAAGAGAGAGGGGAGATACAAGATTCCACAAAACCAATGTTGTCAGGCAAGTAGGAGGGGCAGCCATATGCATGTTTAGCTAAATCAAAACAGCCTTTACTACTACTGATATAAAGCAACCAAGCATCCACACAAAGAGGGCAAGAGAAACACACATTTAATAATAAAGATATGTGTTACCTGAAAGAGAGGACAAGGATGAACAAACACACACACACCTGCACTTACACAACCTTTCAGGCTCACTTTCTAAAAACAGACACAAACTCATTCACACACCCAGAGGGACACACCTCCTTCCCACACAAATCCAGATCTGTCTATCTGGCATGTTTACCAAACCTGCAGAACTTGTCCAATCAGACAGTAAAGCCATGCTTCTCAGTCAGGCATTAGCAGCAATGTCAACAAAGCAGCAGAGGATGAGGCTGAATGCCTATTAGAGCCTGTGAAATTCCCTCCTTTCATATGCAAGTATGGAGGGATTCATCCCTCTCATCTCCTGACAGGCTGCCCGCTGCCTTGGCATGGCCTAGTCATGTTCCCTCGCTCCGACTCTGTATCTTTTTATTCTCCGTTTCATCATTCGTTCACTCCCATGCCCCTTTCTGGCTTTCTTCTTACTTGCTCACTCTCGTTCTCAGTTTTGTGCTCCTCTCTCTCTCTCTCTCTCTCTCTCTCTCTCGCTCTCGCTCTCGCTCTCGCTCTCGCTCGCTCTCGCTCTCTATCTATCTGTATCTCTCCCTCTCTCTTTCTCTCTCTTTCTCTCTCTAGCTCTCTCTTATTCAGCATCGATTCAATCCCTCATTATCATAAAACTGTTAAGAGCTCAGAAACAGACTTCCTTATCCAAACTGCAGCCAAGAAAGCCTGCATAGACACACACGCAAACCCACACACACTCGCAGGCACAGAACAAAGTCCTTTGGAATGCAGTCGTGCTGTCGGTGAGGCCATGCAAACCCTCAACACACCACATCAATGTTAAAACAATGTATTTGCATATTTGTCAGACAGAGCTAGCTACTTGATGCTCCCCTGGAGGAATCCAGAATAACCCGTTATATTTGGATTGCCATTCACTGGTTAGTGTCTGTTTGTCACACTGTCTATCAGCCACTGACAGACAGTGTCTGACCGTAAACAGACCCTTGTTCAAACAGGTTAGAAGATGGCCATAGAAAGTTATATGACTGTTATCATTAGGTCCTATATCATTAGTGGGGTAAATGCTAATATTCTTATGCAACGCATCACATTTGCCTGAATATTTAAGACATAGGTCTCTAATGAGCAGAATGCTCAACACGTGACTAAATAAGGTAGAAAATAAATGCAGAGGTCCAAGACTAATATGGTTCGTTTATATGGTGTGGAATGATCACACAATTAATTGTCAATTGTAAATATGCGTGTGCTGTGTTCAATCTAGTCTTTCTTTGATCTCAGCACGTTGCAGCCAATGAATAAATCAGAGGAGTGTTTTTCATACAAAAGATGGACAAAGGGAGAGACGAAAGCAAACAATTAAATGAGACAACTAGCATGAAGAATACTAGGGCACGTAATTAGGCAGTATTAATAAAACATGAAGACAAGGAATGGGGGAAGGAGTGAGGGAAAAAAGGAGAGACTTCAAAGTGACGATGCAACCGCAATTCTACGGAGGTGTGCACTGTGTGTGTGCATGTGTGCATGTGTGCGTGTGTGCGTGTGTGTGCGTGTGTGTGTGTGTGTGTGTGTGTGTGTGTGTGAGTGAATGAGTGAATGAGTGAGTGAGTGAATGAGTGAGTGAATGAGTGAATGAGTGAATGAGTGAATGAGTGAGTGAGTGAGTGTGAGTGAGTGAGTGAGTGAGTGAGTGAGTGTGCGTGTCCGTGCGTGTGTGTGTGTGTGAAACGGAGGCTGAGGGCAGTGGCAGGTAGAAAATGGCCCTTGCCTTTTCATTTGACACCACTGCACCTTCAAACAAACAACCCTGGGCACCCTCGCACACAGATAATCCATTCAAGGTACCAAGCAATTTTCATTATTGACTGGTGAGACAAAAGGAGAGGACAGAGAGAGAGAGATAGAGAGAGAGAGAGAAAAGGACAGGAGAGGGGAGAATGCAGAAGAGGAGGAGAAACAGAGAGAGGGAGAGAAAGCTAATAGGAAATAAAGTGGGGGGGTTAGAGGATGCAAGACGGAAGCTTGAAGGATAGAGCGGGACGAATGATAGAATAAGAAAGGAGATAGAGAGGCGGGGAAGTGGGGGAGCGTGAGTGAGAATGATGTGGCTTGAGAGAGAGGGAGGGGTGAGAGAGGGAGCGAGAGGAAGAGAGAGAGGGAAGAGAAGGGGATGAGCATTTTGATCACTAAGGTGGGAAATCAATCATGATCGAGGGTAACGTATAAATGTAGGTATATCCGTCTAGGTAATGAACAGTACTATGAAAGTAGGAGCAGCTGTCTAGTTCTCCATGTTTACCAACGGACAGGAGACGAATGGAGAGATACATGGGGTACACTGCATTCACACACAAACACAGGGACAATTACTCACACGTGTGTTTTAGTGATTATGAGTGAGCTACACCCAGGATCTGCTAACACACACCTCTGCATTCCTAGCCCTACAGCTACTGCATGCTATTCAAATGAAAGTGTGAGTAGAATATCAATCATTGTGGGTGTATCACAATTCCAACAAACTTGCATTTATATTTCCAATGTCACTTTGAGTGTCACTAAACTGTGAGGGGTCGAGGTACTTTGGCACCCATGACGGAGCAGACATTGTAGGGAGGGCTGTGATTGGTGGAGAGAACATAGGTTGTGCTGTAATTGGTGGAGAGGAGTCAGGTGGGCTGTATTAGCAGAGCAGACATGGACATGACCATGAGGTGATGGATGACAGGCTGAGGCCCTTTATCTGACCACAGGAGGAACACCAATCAATCAAACACACACACACACAAAACACACACTGATACACACACACACACACACACACACACACACACACACACACACACACACACACACACTGTCTGAACACACACACACTCACACACACACACAAACACACACACACACACACACACACACACACACACACACACACACACACACACACACACACACACACACACACAACACACACACACACACACACACACACACACACACACACACACACACACACACACACTGTCACACACACACACACACACACACACAAACAAACACACACACACACACACACACACACACACACACACACACACACACACACACACACACACACACACACACACACACACACACACACACACACACACACACACACACACACGTGTTTACACCAGATCACCAATAGCCACATATAACTATCTATCTCTCTTAACACATATCGTTGATTTCCAATCTTAAGAAGACTGTGCAGTCAATCTCATTTAAATTCAGAACATCAGCAGAGTGAAAGTGAGAGTCTGCTTTCACTGCAGACACTCAAACGTGTCATAGAACTAAAGAGAGAATGAAAATCCCTAGTTTTCACAGCAGAAAACTTCAAACTAAACGATGGTTACAGGGTTTATTCAGCTCTCAGTTGGGGGGCCTGTTGCGATAGGCTAGTCCGGAGGGGAAACGTACGTCAACAGAATTCATACACAGTGGGGAAAAAAAGGATGGGGGAAAGGAGGGATGATTGATATTCTAGCCTCATCTGGTCCTAATTCTGTAACAGAATTCCTCTTTCTCAAGCAGGACGAAGCAGCGAACACCAGGGAATGAACCTTCGCTTTGTTTTTGCCTGATAATATATTTTTGAATAGAAATGACACATGATTTGTGACTTGATAGTGAAGAGTTGTAACAATTGTGTTTTAGCAGAGTGACTGAGATACACACACAGTGCAATGGTTTGTGTAGGGTAGGCTATTGTGATGCAATGTTAATGTGTTTGTTGATCTGAGTATGTCAGACAAAGGTTACACACACACAGTCACTGACAGCAGAAAGACAGACAGGGAGCATGTAATTGACTGTGACCCCTGGAGGCAGTAGAGACACTTGTGGTGTCGACATGCCTGGGTATGGCGGCCCCATACTGGGCTGTCCTAGCAGGGAAACAAAGCCCTGTATCAGGTTGAGAAGGTTAAAATCACCCCCTATGGTACACCACTGGGATAAGCCCCACTGAGGAGCGTGTGTGGTGTGTATGAGTGTGTGTGTGCTTGTGGGTGTGTGGGTTTGAGTGTGAGCATGCAACTTTGTCTGACATCCTCAGATCAACAAACACATTAAAATTGCATCAAAAATAGCCTACACTACACAAAACATTACTAATGAGTGTCAGAAATGGTCTCTTTGATTTACATTCACATTCACACTCACACTCCTTACTCATGCTCCAAGTTCCATTCTCTCTTCCCCCTTCCATCCCTCCCTCCCTCCTTCGCCACCTCACTCTGCAGTCACATCCTCACACACAACCCCTCACACACACACACGGCGCAGAGTGTGTTTAAGATGATGAGGTTATTTCCTTTATGGCGCTCTGGCTGGGGCTGTAACTAGCTGAAGTTGCTTCTGTCAGCACAGAAGGCAAGTATAATGAATGGTAATCATTCAGCTAGCGTGGAGATGCTACAGCGGCTATACAGCGGCTAGCTAGCACACAGGAAAGCCCTGGCACCACCACTGCTGCTCCACGCTACTAATCTCAGTTAATGGCTTCAGCAGGGAGGAGGGAGGAGGGAGGGAGGGGGGCGACTCACTAATGAGGGAACTGCGGAAGAAGGGGGTGAAGGAGAGAGAGGGGGGGAGCGAGGGGGTAAGGAGAGTGACGCAACAGAAGGAGAGAGAGGGGAAGAGCTGGAGAAAGGGAAATAGAGAGAAAGGGAGAGAGCAAGCAAGGGGGAGTATGAGAGGGAGAGAGAAGACCAAGCTCAGCTCAAGCTTTCTGTTTAATGTCTTCGTTATTGTAGTGAGTTGCAAGCTACAGAATGGGGTGTTATGAGGTATAACAAATCAAATAGAAAAGGGAGTCAGCACACAGACACAAACTCACTGGTCGATCAACTTCATCATAAAGTTGATGTATTTCACTCAAACATTACATGTCCATCGCTTCCTTAACATACTGATCAACTGTTACTCTGCTAAAGGAGATTCGCCTTCTTAATGTCTATGATGTACAGTACAGAACCAGTCTGTCAACACACCACAATCCCGATCCAAAGGTGTGATGTGGTGAGGTAGAACCCAGGAGCAGAGACGAGAACCAGACGAGGAACCAGTGGTTTAGGAAAAAACATAAATACTTTACAGGAAAAAGTTAAACAGAAGGAACAAAGTAAAACTGGGAAAACAACGAACACTGAGACTCAAACGCAGATGGTGACAGGTGGAACCATGACAGTACACTGCCTTTTAGGAGCGGCTCCAGCCACAGAACCAGGTTGACCATCACGTAGTCGGTTGAAGTCCCGAAAGAGGCCCAGGTCCAGGATGTCCAGTTCAGGCACCCATGCCTGCTCCTCGGGGCCATAGTCCTCCCAGTCCACCAGGTTCTGCAAGGTGCCACGGACCCAAAGAACCCCCAGCATGTGCCGAATGGTGTAGGCCGGGCGGAGGGGCCGGTGTGGGGGCAGAGAAGAGATGGGAGACATGGAAGGATGGACAGACTCTTATTGAGCTGGGTAGCTGAAGACAATAGGTGACAGGGTTGACATGACTCAGGATCTTCAATTGTCCTATGTAGCACAGGGAAAGCATCTGAGATTCCAGGGGACATCACGGGTGGACAGCCACACCCATAGACCCGGTCGGAGGAGCTGAAGGGGCCTTCAGTGCTGGTTTGCATGGCGCTGTTGTCGGACAGAGGAGCTGACTAAGTATGATTCAGGTGCGGCGACATCGTTGAATGAATGATTCTGCTGAAGGTATCCCCACATCGGGGGATACCTTCAGGAAATAGAGGGGGGGAACCCGAACTGATACTCGAATGGAGACAGTCCAGTGGACCAGTTCAGCAGTGTGGTGTGTGCATATTCGGCCCAGATGAGGAACTTACTCCAGTTGGTGGTCTGAATGGAGACAAAACAGCGGAGGAACTACCACGCGACAAACTGGGGGCCACGGTCAGTGACAATGTTCTGGGCAACAAAGGTGCTCACATCCTCAATCATGTTGGGCCACCAGAATCTCCACCTCAGGAATGCCAGTGTCCGATTAACCTCTGGATGCCCAGTTACTTTAGAATAGTGTCTCCATTGTAGTACTCGAGAATGGGCTGAGCAACAGGTTCTCGGGTCCTTGTCAGGGTCTCAATACTCCATACCACAAAGGATTGAGGTGCCCCCTCCAACCATTCTCTCCACTCCACAAGGGCACACTTAACTGCCAAAAGCTCCCAGTTGCCTAAATCGTAGTTGCGTTCTGCTGGCGAGAACCGCTTAGAAAGAAAGGTACATGGGTGCATTTTCTTTTACCCCCTCGTTTCACTGTGAAAGGGACGAGCAGTGTCAGGATGAATGATGATGGATTCAGAGGTGAAACGTCCCTTGAGCTCATCGAATGTCCTGTCAGCCTTGGGGTCCAGCAAAAGCAGGTCTGGGATTGACGCATTTGAGTCGTGAGAGGTGCTGCCACCGCACCAAAGTAGTGTGTAAAACATCTGTAAAAAAATTGGTCAACGCAATGAACTGCTGGACCTGTTTGAGTGAGGTGGGA
This sequence comes from Oncorhynchus gorbuscha, assembly GCF_021184085.1. NCBI lineage: Eukaryota > Metazoa > Chordata > Actinopteri > Salmoniformes > Salmonidae > Oncorhynchus > Oncorhynchus gorbuscha. The sequence continues at coordinate 32,578,135 of NC_060193.1, read as the reverse complement.
TGGAGCCAGTCGGTGATCGCCTTAACCTTTAACGGGGTCCATTGCCGACGGTAGAGATTATGTGGCCCAGGAAGGAGACTTAGGATATGTGAAATTCACACATCTTTTTTGCTCTGCAGGAGGTGTTTCAGGACTTGGGCAGGATGTGTTCTGGAAGCATCTTGGAGAAGATATTGTCAAGGTAAAGAAAGGTGAAACAATTCAACATGTGCCTAAGAGTGTAATTAATCAATGCTTGGAAGACTGCCGGTGAGTTTGATATTCCAAAGGGCATGACTAGATAGTCATAGTGGCCAAAAGGGTGTTATAAAGGCATACATCGCCCTCCCTGATTCTCACACGATTTTAAGCATTGTGGAGGTTCAGTTTGGTGATGAGTCAGGGCCCTTGGGCCAGCTTCAATCCAGAGGACATCAGAGATAGGGGGTAACGGTTCTTGACAGTAATCGTGTTCAGCCCTCTGTAGTCGATGCAGGGACACATGCCCCCAATCCTTAATTTCCCATGAAGAAGAAGCCTGTGGTGGCTGGGGAGATTGAGGAATGAATGAAGCCTGCCTCCAGTGACTACCAGATGTAGTCACCCAAGGCTGCTGCTTCAGGGGCCGAGAGGGAGTAAAGACGGCCCCCAGGAGGGCTGGAGCCTCGTAGATGCTCTAAGGCACAGTTGTATGGTCAATGAGGAGGGAGGGTGAAGGCTTGCTTCTTACTAAAGGCTTCCCGGAGGTTGAAGTATTCGGGAGGGAGAGCAGAGAACTCTTGGGCTTCATTTGTGCAGGGGGATGTGGTGAGGCTCTTACTGGGGGTCTTAGGTCTTCAGTCTGAAAGTTCTTTCCCCAGTCTAGTAGGTGTTCCGTGGACCAGGTGAGGAATAGTGGGTTACTTAGTGGATTATTTTGCGCTAACCAGGTGTACCTTTGGACAAAGGGGTTCTCGGAAGCATTGATAAAACAAATCTAAGAGTTTCTCAGTGAAGGAACATAGGCAGTGACTGGCGGTGCCTGGGTAGCCTGGGGGTCACTGCACAGCTCATCAGGGTCTTTTCCCCTGTCCATGCCAGCCCCAGCATTTCCCATCGGTTCTGGGCACGGAAAATGGAGATGGCCGAGACCTCCTCCTTCATGCGCCTGTCGCATTCCTGTGAGCTTGGGAGCATGGGCTCCTCAGTACTTTGCTTGGGGGCCTTGGGTACTCGAGAATCCGGGATACTGGGGTTGTGTCAAGGGGGCGCTGTCTCACTCATTCTCAAATGCAGTGGTCAATCTTGATTGCCAGCATTATCAGAGATTTAAGGTCCTCTCCCAGTTCTCGAGAGGCCAGTTATGCTCGTCGCAACTCGGAAGCGAAGGCTGATATGGAGCTACCAGATGGTGGTTGCTGTTCCCACGCCGCCGTTGCCCACGCCAGGGCTTTGCCTGAGAGTAGGGCGATGATGTAGGCGATCTTGGCCCGATCGGTGAGAAACAAGGAGGGCTGTAGCTCAAACAGCAGTGAGCCCTGAGTGAGGAACCCTTTGTATCTTCCCGGGTGGCCGTCATTCCTCTCAGGGAATGGAATCTTGGGTTCCCGGTGCAGGTTCTCTGGGGGATCTATGGTGACGACTGGAGCACTGGGCACTGAGACTTGGAAAGTGGCTCCTCCTGGGTTGGGGGTGCACAGTGGTCAGAGGGAGTCGTTAAGTGTCCCTCCGGAAGAGTTGTTCTTGCTGCCGCCCCATCAGTGCTCCAAGCTGAGTTATGACGTTCTTGATCTGGTTGATCGCGGGTTCATGTTGGAGGCAGAAACTTGCTGTGACATGATGAGGTAGAACCCATGAGGAAAATGAGACGAGTGGTTTAGGAACAAATGTAAATACTTTACTGGAAAAAGTTCAACAGACGGTACAAAGAGAAACTGGGAATTACAACAAACAATAAGACTCGAACTCTCTCAGGACACAACGCACACGGCAAACAAATCAAGCTTCTGCAAAGGGTAACAGAAAACAAACCTCGCTGAAAAGGAAATCATAGTTAGTAACTGCAAACACCTGAGTGTCATAATAGTCTCTAAGGTAGTCTCTGCTGCCCTCTGGTGACAGGTGGAACCATGACAAAAGGTCAAGATTTAAAAGTCAATGTACCAACCAACACCCACAACCAAACAATCAAAAATCCCCTCCCCCATCTATGATGAGTGTGATATATTAGGCTGCCTCAATGTTGGCAATCAAACATTCAACAACATAAACGTATGGTAAAGAAATAAATGAAGATGAATACAGCAA